>NW_028145724.1:457500-645000 GCF_977016875.1 Pavona decussata
AAAGCGTGCGATCCATGGGAAGATAAATATGGCATTCTCTTTTTTTTTTCATCAGTGAATAGCCATGTTAAGTACGGCGATTTTGCCCGCAATTTGATTGCGATCAGAGGATATGTCAGCAAAAGGGTTGCTTTAGGCACCCTACAAACGAACTGACGTGTTTTAGCCAAACGTCACTTATGCGCTACTCTCGTCCAAACTAATCACCGTAAAATTACAGCGAAAATTACTGGTAGTTTACTCAGGCGATTTTTTGGGAAATGAGGAAGTTAGCAAAGTACTAGATCTCTTTATTGATTCTAATTGTAAAAATTGAATTTATAAATAAACTTGAAATACTTGAATAAAACGTTTACTCAAACACTGTTATACTGAGCAAGAAGAAGTGCGTCCGGTTGTGAAAAGGGAGTGGGAACTTAAGTAGCGACGACGGCAACGCCAACGAAAACATCACTTGAAAATATAACTTTATTTCATATGTGCTACTTCATGATGATGTCAATTCGTTCAACTTAAACAGAAACGGCCAACTCACCAGGAACCAAATTGGAAGGCGTACAGGAATCGTATTGGTATTGTGAGTTCGTATTATAAATATGCCCGTTGAGGTGATGAGATAAAAGTATTAGTAAATATATGAAAATTCCATGCTTTTGAACTGCGGAAGAAAGAATGAATAAGCGAATGCTCCTCGCAGTTAAATAACGCAACTTTCATTCTTTCTTTTAGCAAGAAGCTGTTTTCAGCTATATTGGACTGCGTGCGTGGTGCTTAAGCCTACAATCTTTTGGCAGTGATAACCTCCAGCATCGCTAATTCCCCCAAATAGATAGAAAAGCACAGAGATACAGGGGCACCCAACGGATCTTTTCGGTAAATTATCTGTTCGGAAGGTCCTCAATCCCCTACAATTTTCTTAAGGGAATTTTCACCTCGAATGTTCGTGATACGGGATATTTACGGCCTAATGTTTTCGAATTCATAAAAATGTCGTTTTGGACACCGAAAAAAGGTCAGCTAAGATTTTCGGAGCGAAATAAGACCTAAGGTTTTCGGAAAATGGACAAAAATGCCCTAATAATTTCGAAAAGACTCAAGTTCCCCTAGAATGACCGAACAGATAAAAATATTATAGCGCGGCTTGAATTGAACCTACAGAGCTTTAAAAGCACTCCAGATAGCCTAAAATTGCGTTTCAGAGGATCTGAGAGAAAACTTTTGTTGGGTGCCCCTGGAGATATAGTGAGGCAATAAGTAACCACCAGATAGAATTGCATTTCTTTCAGTGAGAATGAAATACAGGGGAAAACGACATTTGTCATACGAATGCTTTTTATAACCCACGGTCTTTAATCCTTACGTTTTCACCTTTCATTTGGAGACAGAAACCATTTGTACGGCCCTGATATGAATGTGACGCCGGGTCACGGATTGTAATTTCCGGTAGGATCTAGAGTATCGTTACGCATCTTGCGTACGTTACTCTTGTACGTTTTTCAATGTTTCGCTGTTTATATTTTTAAATGAAATTCAGGGGAAAGCATTTGTTATTCACCTTTCATCTGAAGACAGGTACTGTTTCTACATTGATTGTTTCTCTATAGTAAACGTGAGAAATCTTTATCTATCGACCGATTAGCCGACCGGATAGCTCAGTTGATTGAGCATCGGACTACCGTGCGGGAGGTGGTGGGTTCAAACCCCGGCCGGACAAACACTCAGGGTCTTTAAATAACTGAGGAGAAAGTGCTGCTTTTGTAATGACATCTGCAAATGGTTAGACTTTCTAGTCTTCTCGGATTAGGACGATAAACTGTAGGCCCCGTCTCACAATACTTCAATGGCCAAAACCCTGTGGGACGTTAAAGAATCTGGTCTTTGTGTTGTTTCGTGATTTCATGGGCTGGGTGGGTAGGATGAGGTCATTAATGGACATATGCTGATGTAAACCGCATTTGAATATATATATATATGAATAGAAAATGCGGTATATAAATGCATTACCATTACCATTACCCGGGGGGTCATAGAGTGATTTAGTTGCCAAATTTTCGGTTAAAGGGAGAGCTTCACGGTTCTGAGCATGCCCATGAATCAAAATACTTTTTCGCATATAAATTTCAGCGATAATGACACATAGTGTGCCCATATAATTTTAATCGATACATATAATTTTCAGCGATAACAACACATAGTGTGCGCATATAATTTTCACCGATAACTAAACTTAGCCCACACATATAAATTTCAGTGATAATAAAACATAGCCTGCGCATCAAAATTTCAGCCAAAACGACACATACCGCATGCGCATTATAAATGTTAGCGT
Organism: Pavona decussata; assembly: GCF_977016875.1. Lineage (NCBI taxonomy): Eukaryota > Metazoa > Cnidaria > Anthozoa > Scleractinia > Agariciidae > Pavona > Pavona decussata. The sequence continues at coordinate 459,830 of NW_028145724.1, forward strand.
CAACGAAACATAACGCGACCATATAATTTTCAGCAATAACAAAAGATAGCGCGCATTTATAATTTTTAGCAATACCTAAACATAGTGCACGCATATAATTTTTAGTGATAACGAAACATAACGAGACCATATAACTTTAAGCGATAACGACACGGCGCGCACATAATTTTCAGCGGTTTTGACACATAGTGCGCACATATAATTTTCATGAATAACGATACTCAGTGTGCGCATATAATTTAGGCAATAACGACACATAGCAGGCGCATATAATTTTCAGCGATAACCAAACATAGCCCTCGCATAGAAATTTCAGGGATAATGACACATAGCCCACGGATGTAAATTTTAACAATAATGACCATAGCCTACGCTTATAAATTTTGGCGATAACAAAACCTAACGCACACAGATAATTTTCAGCAATACCTAAACATAGTGAGCGCATACAATTTTGAGCGACAACAACACATAAGGCGTGCATATAATTTTAAACGCTAATGACACATAGCGCGTGCATATAAATTTCAGCGACAACAAAACGAATCCGACGCATATAAATTTCAGTGATAACGACACATAGCCCGCGCATATAATTTTAGGCGATAACGAAACGTATTGCACGCATATAATTTTCAGCGATAATGACACATAGCGAAAGCAGATAAATTTCAGCGATAATGACACATAGGCCATTCATATAATTTTAAGCAATAACAACACATATTGTGCGCATATAATTTTCACCGACAACCAAGCTTAGCCCACGCATATAAATTTCAGCGATAATGACACATAGGCCATGCATAAAAATTTCAGCGACAACAACACATAGTGTGCGCATATAATTTTGAGCGACATCGACACATAGCGTGTACATATAATTTTTAGTGATAACGACACATAGCACGCACATATAACTTTCAGAGATAATGACACATGGCGCGCTCATATAAGTTTTAGCAATAATGACACATAGCGCACGCATATAATTTTCTGCGATAATGACACATAGGCCTTGCATATAATTTTTAGCGATAACGACACAGTATGCGAATATAAATTTCACCGATACATTTAATTTTCAGCGATAACGACACATGATGTGAGCGTATATTTTCACCAATAACCAAACTTAGCCTACGCAGATAAATTTCAGCGATAACGACACAGCCTGTGCATAAAAATTTCAGTGACAACGACATATAGTGCGCGCATATAAGTTTAAACAATAACCAAACATAGCACGCGCATATAAATTTCAGCGATAATAACAAATAGTCTGCGGATATAAATTTCAGCGATAACGACAGCGCACACATGCAATTTTCAGCGATAACGACACATAGCCAGGGCGTATAAATTTTAACGAAAACCAAACATAGCCCGTGCATATAATTTTCACTGATAACAGCACATAGCTTTTGCATTTAAATTTCAAAAATATCGACACAAAGTGCGCGCATATAATTTTCAGCGATAACCAAACATAGCTTGCGCATATTAATTTCAGCGATAATGACACAAAGCCTGCGCATATAAATTTCAGCAATAATGACACAGCCCACCCATATAAATTTCAGCGATAATGACACAGCCTGCACATATAAATTTCAGCGATAATGACACATAGCCCGCGCATATAACATTCAGGGATAACGAAACATATCGGGCGCATATAATTTTCAGTGGTAAGGACACATAGCACATGCAGATAAATTTCAGCGAGAATGACATATAGGCCGTGCATATAATTTGCAGCGATAACCGGATATAATTTTTATCGATACATATAATTTTTAGCGATAAGGACACATAGTGTGTGCATAAAATTTTCACCTATAACCAAACTTAGCCCACGCATATAAATTTCAGCAATAATGACACATAGCCCGCGCATATAAATTTTGGTGATAACCAAACCTAACGAACACAGATAATTATCAGCCATACTTAAAAATAGTGAATGCATATAATTTTGAGCGTCAGCAACACCTACCGCGTGCATATAATTTTCAGCGATAACTAAATTTAGCCCACGCGTATCAATTTCAGCGATAATGACACAGCCTGCGCATATAAATTTTATCGATAATAACACATAGCCTGCCCATATAAATTTCAGCGATAATGATGGCGCGCGCATACAATTTTCAGCACTAACGACACATAGCCTACGCATATTTTCTTCAGTAAAAAAACATAGCATGCGCATATAAGTTTCAACATTAACCAATCATAGCGCACGCATATAAATTTTACCTATAATGACAGATAGCGCGCGCATATAATGTTTAGCGATAAACAAACATAGCACGGGCGTTTACAATCTCGTTCCCAGAGGCTGCGTAATCCATTCGCACCGCGGAGTCTGCGAGTTGATCTGACTGGAGTAGGATTTATTGAAGATTACTTCGTTGAACAGGAACAGATATTCTTTCAGCAGCCCAGCAGAAACATAATTGAACTTGAACAAGGAAAACCAACGGCCTTTGTTACCTCTGCGTAAAAGCAGAGTATTCAAGAATGCGTGGCCCAAAAAGTGGTTCAGAAAGCGGATGGACAGAAAGAAAAAAATATTAACGCTTGGAATAGCGCCGGATCGTTGTCACTCTTTACACAACAGTTCATTTGTGAGCTTTGTAAGTTTGCAGCTTATAGGACTGATAAACCACATAAAGTGCAGGTAAAATATTTTTTTGCAGGGTGAGTTTCTTAAGCTTACATTTGTTGGCTTCACACTACAAGCTAAGTTAGTTTCCAGTAAGCACTTGAAAATCTCAAGTCGCACTTTAGAAACTTGGCTTCACACCTGGTGACAAAGTATATACTTGAAGCACAAGCTGTCAATCATCGTTCGCAGTAAAATCAGTAATGCGATTGTTCGCCGGAAAATCATGGAGTCTTTGCAACGGAAAAACGTTTTATGTTGTTTACTATTTATTTTGTCTTTAATTTTAGCTCAGAGAGTTTTAAACATTACAGGAAATGCATAGATACTTCATTGTTTACAAGTACTTGGCGACAAAACAAAAGAACAGGCGACGTCTTCTGAACTGAAAATCGATGGTTCAGGCTGTCGGTAACGATGAAATTCAAATAAGATCGTAAGTTTAACTATTTGTATCGGCTTTTCCTTCGTTTTAATGTTTACTTACAAAAAAGACTGTTCCATGGATTCCTCAAACTGCGAGGCGTATCTCCAGTCATCCATTTTGATTTTTTTTTTAAATTAATTTTAGTTCACGGCAAAATGTTTATCTGTCCTGGCCCCGCAGCACGTGGCTTTCAGTTGGTTTCCCTTTTCCTATTGGTCAAGTACGTTCTCAAGTGTGGTGTTGGCCATACTTGGCGGCGTACTTCGGCTTCTTTGAACTACGAACGTTTCCATGGTCACTAAGTAAAGTTCAAGTTGGTAGGTTTTACCCCTTCACACTCAAGTAGGTTTCAAGTACACTTAGATTATACTTACAAGCTCTAGTGTGAAGCCTCCAATTGAGTGTGTGAATTGAAAAAAAAATTGCCGATCTTTCTGATAAGCTTAGATTTTCAAGTTGCTGGTTATTTCAGTAGAACGTTTACAGAGTTGTGTCTTGTTATTAAATGTACTTCTGCCATTTTATTGTATTTATTCTGAGATCATGGTATCTGGGTAAGCAAAAGCTGATCTTGTGAAACCTATCCGGCGTTTGTAAATTTCAAGACGGAAAAAATTAAGCTTACGTTTGTAAACATTTGTTGGTATTTGTCGTCGACGGCAATCAGGTTGGGAACGATATCTTGCTGAAGTTTATCGAATGTTGTTTGAAAATCTTTACCCTGCTTAGTTAATTAGGTTGAGGCTTATATAACCTCCGACCAGGCTCTATTTTCCTTTCGCTATTAACTTTACCGTGGTGTCATGAAAAAACTTGGCTATCTCATACTGTGTGGACTGCGTATATTCACCCCCATTTTTAAGTTTTAAAAACTACATTTTACAAGCGAAAACAAGCTTAACTTAATTCCAAATGCGTATAGTACAATAAATGGTTTCTAATCGCCCTAGCCTATATATGTTTTTTTACCCCTGCCTATGCAAAATGTTTGGTTTTCTAAAACGACCTGAAAATGTGCAAAATAAATTTGTCGCGGTTGAGAGAGGCAAATTACCGACAAACCCAGATTTTACGCAGCCTTTGTTTTGGTTGTTTTGTTTTCAAGGAAGTCTCACATGAATGACAATCACTGGCAAACGGGAGGGATGGAGGTTGTCGCCTTTTTCACTCGTTTGCTTGGCCTTTGATGCTCTTTACCAGAGGCTGTCTTCCTCTCGGTCAGCAGTATCCCCATTTAAACTGGAAGCAGGATCTTCCGATTTCTGATTAGCCCAGAGCTCGTGGACGTGTGGCCACCGCTGGCCTAAAACGTGCGCGGGCTCTGGGGACGAGATTGGGGCGTTTAATTTTCAGCAATACGGAAACTCAGCGCGCGCATCTAATTTTAAGCGATAATAAAACATATAGCATTCGCATATAATTTCCAAACATAGCAAGCGTATATAATTTTTAGTGGGCGCATATAAATTAGGCAATAACAACACATAGCCCGCACATATCAATTTCAGCCATAATGACACATTTTGCGTCCATATAATTTTCAGCGATGACGAAACATAGCGAGCACACATAATTTTCAGCGATAACGACACCTAGCGCGCGCATATAACTTTCAGCGATAACAACACATAGTGCGGGAATATAATTTTCATCGATAATGACACATAGTGCGCGCATATAATTTTCAGCGAAAATGAAACATAGCACGCGCATATCATTCTCAGCGATACTGACACTTAGCGCGTAAATATAATTTTCCGCGATAAACAAACATTACACGCTCATATCATTTTTCGCATTAACCAAACATGGCGCGCGCATATAAGTCTGAGCTATAATGACAGATAGCGCACTCATATAATTTTAAGCGATAACAAAACTTAGCGCCCGCATATAAATTTCAGCGATAATAACACATAGCGCGCATACAATTTTGAACAGTAACAAAATTTAGCCTGCGCATATAAATTACAGCGAAAATGACGATGCCCGCGCATATAATTTTCATCGATAATGACACATAGCCCGCGCATATAAATTTTGGCGATAACAAAACCTAACGCACACAGAAAAGTTTTAGCAATACCTAAACATAGTAAACACATATAATTTTGAGCGACAATGACAAAAAGTGTGGCCATATATTTTTCAGCGATAACCAAAGATAGTGCGCGAATATAATTTTCAGCATTGACCAAACATAGCACGCACATATAAATTTTAACGATAATGACAGATACCCCGCGCATATAAATTTTAGTGACAAGGACACATTGCCCACGCACGTAAATTTTAGCGATAACGACATCTAGCTAGTGCATATAATTTTCTGCGATAAGGACACATAAGGCGTGCGTATAATTTTCAGCATTAACCAAACATGGCACCTGCATATAAATTTTAGTTATATTGACAGATCGCGCACGCATATAATTTTCAGCGATAACAACGCCTAACACGCACAAATAATTTTCAGCAAAATTAGCTGAACAAAGCACGCGAAGATAATTTTCAGCAATATCAAAAGTTAGCGCACGCATGTAATTTTAAGCGATTTCGAAACATATAGCATTCGAATTTAATTTCCAAACATTGCAAACGTTTATAATTTTTAGCATGCGCATTAAATTTAGGACATAATGACACAAAGGGGGCATATACTTTTCAGCGACAACCAAACATAGCCTTCGCATATAAATTTCAGCAATTACTACACATAGCCCATGCATATAAATTTCAACGATAATGACACATAGCCCGTGCATATAATTTTAAGCGATAACGACCCATAGGCCGCGCATATAAATTTCAGTGATAAGAACGCATAGCGCGTGCATGTAATTTTTATCGATAACCAAACATAGCCTGCGCATATAATTTTCAGCGATAATGACACATAGCCTGCGCATATAAATTTTATCGATAACGACACATAGCCCACACATATAACTTTTAGCGAAAACAAAACCTGACGCACACAGATTGTTTTCAGCAATATTTAAACATAGTGCACGCATATAATTTTCAGCAATAACGACACATAGTGCGTGCATATAAATTTCAGCGATAACGAAACATATCCGACTTATATAAATTTCAGCGATAATGACACATAGCCCGCGCATTTAACTTTACGCTATAATGAAACATTTCGCGCGCATTTAATTTTCAGCAATAATGACACATAGCAAAAGCAGACAAGTTTCAGCAAAAATTACACATAGCCGCGCATCTAAATTTCAGGTATAATGACACATAGCCCATGCATATAAATTTCAGCGATAACCACACAGAGCGCGGGCATATAATTTTGAGCAATAACAAACTTTAGCCTGCGCATATAATTTACAGCGATAGCGATAGCGCCCGCATACAATTTTCATCCATAACGACACATCTTCTTAGTTCCTTATCTCCTCTGGGAGAATAGGGCCGTTGACTTGTTTTCTCCATCCCACCCTGTCTCTCGCAGCGATGACAGCCTCTCCCCAAGTGTCAAAACCCATCTTCTGCCTCTCTCCTTCCACAGTCCTTCTCCAGGTCTCTTTCGGCCGCCCTCTTTTCCTCTTCCCCTCCGGTGTCCAAGTTAGGGCAATGCGCGGGTTCTGATCGCTGCTCATGCGCAGGACATGCCCTATCCACCGCCACCTCCGTCTCCTAATCTGCTCACTGATGGAGCATGTTTTTGCTCGCCGTCTAACCTCTTCATTTGTCACCTTCATTGGCCAATAGATCTTAAGTAGTCTACGTAAGCACTTGTGTAGGAATGTGTCCAGCTTTCTTTCGTCCCTCTTTGTCATTCTCCATGTTTCACATCCGTAGAGTAACACTGCTACGACATTGGATTTGAATATTCTGATCTTAGTGTTTTTGCTCAGTTGTCCACTTCTCCAGATCTTAGTTAGTTTGTTAAATGCTCCTGTAGCTTTCCCTAGACGGTGCTTGATATCGTCCTCAGCCCTTCCATGCTTGGTTATTCTTGCTCCTAGGTAGTCAAAGCAATCCACATCCTCTACTTCCTGCCCATCTATAACAACTGTGTTGTTGCTGTTGGCGTTGATTCTCATCAGTTTGGTTTTCTTGGTGTTAATCTTTAAGCCTGTTCCTTTACCATTACTACTGAGATGGTTAATCTTCGACTGTATCTGCGTGAATGTACTTGAGATTAGAGCTAAGTCATCTGCGAAATCTAAGTCCTCTAACATAGTTGTCAACCTCCACCTAATACCTGTCCTTGTGCATTCGACTGATCTTCTCATCACCCAATCAATCACCAAGAGGAACAGGAACCCTGACATGTTGCAACCCTGTTTGACGCCTGCCTTCACTTCGAACCAATCTGATCTTCCAGCACCATCTACCACAGCACATGTCCAGTTAGTATACATGACTTGCACCATTTTCACGATCTTAGTTGGTATTCCATAGCACCTCATGATCTTCCAGAGAGTGTCTCTGTGTATGCTATCGAAGGCCTTCTCGTAGTCCACAAAACAGAGGTAAAGGCTGGTGTTCCATTCGGCTACCTGTTCAATTATATTTCGCAATATGAAGATCTGCTCAGTCGTGCTTCTTCCTTTTCTAAAGCCAGCTTGTTCTCTTCTCAACTCAGCATCCGTTCCAGCAACAATCCTCTTGATCAAGACTCTTCCCAACACCTTGGCGACAATAGACATGAGGGTGATACCTCTCCAGTTTCCACAACTCGTCAAGTCCCCTTTCTTGGGCAGTTTGATGATAAGCCCCCTAGACCAGTCCTCTGGAATACTTTCTTCCTCCCATATTTTGTTGAATAACTCATACAGGACACTAACTGTGGTGTCAATGTCAACCGTCAGAAGGTCTGCCGTGATACTATCAATACCTGGCGCCTTTCCACTTTTCATGTCCCTCAATGCACTCCTAATCTCCTCCTTTGTTATTTCTCCTGTATTGATGCTGTTATTCACTACGTCTGCCTCTTCCATCTCAATAACAACTTCGGGAACTGGCCGGTTTAAGACTTCCATGAAGTGCTCTTTCCATCTTGCTTTAGCCTCGTCTTCTTTAGTCAATAACTTTCCTTCCTTGCTCTTCACCATTCCTGCCTTTCTTGGCCCTTCGTTGCATAATCTCCTGGTTGCCTCATATACTCCCTTCAGTTGGCCCTGACTCGCAGCCTCCTCTGCTTCTCGTGCTACACCGTTAATCCAGTCTCTCTTATCTTTCCTGAGGCTTCTCTTCACCTCCTTGTCCTTTTCTCTGTAGTCGTTTCGAGCTTTGTTCTTTAGCCTCTCCGATCGTGCATCTCCTATTTTCTTTTTCAATCTCCTTCTCTCTTCGATCTTTCTCCAGCTTTCCATACTAATCCAGCTCTTACTTTTCTTCTTTCTTCGCCCTAGTACCCTCATTGCAGTATCAGTGTATGCAGTTTTGATCTTCTGCCACGTGTGGTCTATGCTGTTGCTGTTGCCTTGGTCAGGCTGTTCACTAATCCGGTTATCATCTTCATCCATGTCGTTCTCATCTGTCATCTGTAGGATTTGGAATCGATTTCTCAACTCGAGCTGAAACTGTTGTCTAATCGCAGGCTCTCTCAACTTGCTCTCCTCAAACCTGATGGTCCCCTCCTGCTTCTTGCCAGTGCTGTTCAATTTGAGTTTAGCTTTAGTTATTACAAGATTGTGGTCGCTTCCCACATCAGCCCCCCTATGCGCTCTTGTATCTTGCACTGACCTCTTGAATTGAGACCTGACTGCCACATGATCAATCTGGTTTCGGTGCTGACCGTCTGGGGAGGTCCACGTCTACTTATGCACATCCTTATGAGGGAACATGGTTGATGTTATAGCAAGGTTGTTATACGCACAAAAGGACACAAAGCGGTCGCCATTGTCATTCCTCTCGCATATTAGACCATGTTTCCCAACAATGCCACTCTCGCCCTCTTGTCTTTCTCCCACTTTGGCATTCCAGTCCCCCATCACCAAGAGCATGTCGTGCCTGGGAACTGTATCCACTACCTTCTGTAGTTGATCGTAGAAGGTCTCTTTTGCCTTTTGCCTACTATTAAGTAGTCCTAGGCCAATTGACTGGAATAGCTATATTATTTTAAAGCAGAATAGGAAGGAAATCTGGGATCGAAAAACATTGAATGGCTGTCTTCAGTCAGTCTGATTAGTTTTAGGGCCCAATATGTGATGTTTGGGAACATTCACGGGCTCCAGATGTCAAGTGTTTGTGAATTGGTTCTGATCTCATAATTCGTGACGTGAATTGCGAGCTGCAAGTATCGCACGCATATTCGATCTTACTTGAATAGGAAAGAGTTTGAATCAGAGCTTGAAACTTGGAACAAATAAAGTTCTTTTCTTTGTCTTTCGGGATATGAGGTTAAATTTAGAGAAAATGACATACCAGAAACACTTTTATTTTAATGAAAATAGGCATTAGTTTCGAGGCCATTTTGAGTAGCGTACACATATCTGCATGCTTTAGAAAGCAGCCAGCGAGTTTGGAATGTTTATTGTATTAATGTTCTTGTGAGATGGTTGGTCTAGGTTTTTGTAAAGTTTCAAGTTCATTGGGTTATTTTACACCGTGAACGGGGCTTCGTCCTTTGACCTAAAATTTCGCGGTTTTCATCGGCCCGTGACCGCACCTAGGCCGCATTTCAAACTCTCGCAATTTTCTCAAAAAAATAAAATACCTTGGAACTTTAAAATATGATTTTCGAAAATAGTTTATCCAAGGGTATCTTCAGGAGAAATATCAGAAATTCGACCAAGGGGTCGCTGAAATGCAGTTCTCGATTCTTACAGGCAGCCGCTCTTAATTACATCCATTTTGAAATCACAGAGTATCATTGTCAATGTTAATATTCTATTTGTGTTAATTCAATTCCATTTTGATGGGCTAAAGAAAGGATGCGATTTAGAGCAAAAAATGGTGCAATTTGGGAATAAATTGCACCATTTTGGACCAATCAGATTCCAAGGATCACCAGTGATTTCGAAATGGATGTAATTAAGGCAATAACTGCAAATAGCGCGCGCATATACTTTTCAGCGATAACCAAACATAGCCCTCGCATCCAAATTTCAGCGAAAATGACACATAGCCCGGGGATATAAATTTCAGCAATAATGACACATAGCCCGTGCATATAAATGTCAGCGATAATGACACAGCTCGTTCATATAAATTTTAGCGATAATGACACATAGCCTGCGCATATAAATTTGAGCAATAACGATAGCGCGCACATATAATTTTCATGGATAATGACAAATAACACGCGCATATAGATTTTGGCGATAACAAAACTCAACTCACACAGATAACTTCCAGCAATACTTAAACATAGTGAATGCATATAATTTTGAGCAACAACGACACACAGCGCGTGCATATAATTTTTTGCAATAGCAAAATTTAGCATGCGCATATAAATTTCAGCGATAATGACACAGCCTGCGCATATAAATTTTAGCGATAATGACACATAGCCTGTGCATATAATTTTTAGCGATAACATCAACGCGCAAATATAAGTGTCATCGATAACAACACATAGCCCACGCATATACAAAACCTATCGCACACAGATCATTTTCAACAATACCCAAACATAGTCAGCGCATATAATTTTGAGCGACAACAACACATAGCGCATGTATATAATTTTCAGCGATAATGACACATATCTCGCGCAGTTAAATTTTAGTGATAACAAAACCTAACGCACACAGATAATTTTTAGCAATACCTAAACATAGTGAACCCATATAATTTTCAGCAACAACCACACATAGCGCGTGCATATAATTTTAAGCGATAACGACACATAGCTCGTGCATAAAAATTTCAGCGACAATGACAAATCGCGTACGCATATATTTTTGAGCGATAACCAAACATAGCCCCGGCATATAAATTTTAGCGATAAAGACACATAGCCCGCGCATATAAATCTCAGTGATAACGACTTATAGCGCGCGCATATAATTTTGAGCGATAATTAAACAGAGCCCGCGAATATAAATTTTATCAACAACGACACATAGCGCACGCACATAATTTTAAGCACTAACCAAACATAGGCTGTGCATATAAATTTCAGGGATAATGACACATAGCCTGTGCATATAAATTTCAGCGATAATGATACATAGCGCATGCTTATAATTTTTAGTGATAACAACACATAACCCGCGCTATAATATTCAGCAATAACGAAACATATCGCGCGCATATAATTTTCAGTGATAAGGATACAGCACATGCAGATAAATTTGAATGATAATTACGCATAGCCCGCGCATATGAATTTCAGCAATAATGAAACATAGCGCGCGTATATATTTTCCAGCGATAATGACACATAGGCCGTGCATATAATTTTCAGCGATAACGACACATAGTGTGGGCATATAATTTTAACCGAAAACCAAATTTAGCCCATGCATAAAAATTTTAGCGACAATAACACATAGCGCGCGCATGTAATTTTCGAGCGATAATGACACATAGCCCGTGCATATAAATTTCAGTGATAACGATAGCACGTGCATATAATTTTCATCGATAACGAGAAATAGCCCATGCATATAAATTTCAGCGATAACAAAACCTAATGCGCACAGATAATTTTCAGTAATAAGGAAAGATAGCGTGCATTTATAATTTTCGGCAATACCTAAAGATAGTGCACGCATATAATTTTGAGCGATATTGACACATAGCACACGCATATAATTTTCAGTGATAACGAAACATGATGCGGCCCTATAATTTTCAGCGGTAACATCACATAGCACGCACATATAATTTTCAGCTATAACGACACATAGTGCACGCATATAATTTTTTTAGCGATTATGAAACTTAGCGCGTGCATATAACTTTCAGCGATAACGACACATAGTGTGCGCATATAGTTTTCACTGATAACCAAACTTAGCCCACGCATTTAAATTTCAGCGATAATGACACATAGGCCGCAAATAAAAATTTCAGCGACAACAACACATAGCGAGCGCATATAATTTTGAGCGGTAGCCAAACATAGCCCACGCTACAAATTTCAGCAATAAGGACACATAGCTGTGCATATAAATTTCAGCGATAATGACAGATAGCCCGTGCATCTAAATTTCAGCAAAAGCGACACATAAATTTCAGCGATAATGACAATTACCCCACGAACGATAAAGAAACATAGTGTGCGCACATAATTTTCAGCAATAACCAAACATAGCGCCAAATATTATTTTAAGCATTAACCAAACATAGCATGCGTATATAATTTTCAGCGATAATGACACATAGGGCGTGCATACAATTTTCAGCGATAACCAAACATAGCGCGCGCATATAATTTTCAGCGATAATGAAACATAGGGCACACATATAATTTTCAGAGATAACCAAACATAGCACGCGCATATCATTTTTAGTATTAAGCAAACATAGTGCTCGCATATAATTTTCAGCAATATTACCCAAATATAGCATGCGCATATAATTTTTAGCAATAGCGAAACTTAGCACGCCCATATAATTTTAAGTGATACCGAAACATAGCATTCGCATTTAATTTCCAAGCATGGCGTATGCGCATATAATTTTCATTAATAACAACACCTAACATGCACAAATAATTTTCAGCAAAATTAGCCGAACAAAGCACGTGAATATAATTTTCAGCAATACCGAAACTTAGCGCGCGCATGTAATTTTAGGCGATTCTGAAACATATAGCATTCGCATATAATTTCCAGACATAGCAAGCGTATATAATTTTTAGCATGCGCAGAAAATTTAGGAAATAATGACACATAGCGCGCATAAAATTTTCAGCGATAACCAAACATAGCCTTCGCATATAATTTTCAGCGGTAAGGTCACATAGCGCGCACATATAATTTTCAGCAATAACGACACAGTGTGCGCATACAATTTTTAGCGATAACGAAACTTAATGCGTGCATATAGTTTTCAGCGATAACAACACATAGCGCACACATTTAATTTTCAGCATTAACCAAACATAGCTCGCGCATATAATTTTCCGCTATAACGACACATAGTGTGCCCATATAATTTTCAGCATTAACCAATCATAGCTCGCGCATGCAATTTTCCGCAATATTACCCAAATATAGCACGCGCATATAACTTTCAGTAATACCGAAACTTAGCACGCGCATATAATTTTCAGCAATAACAAAACGTAGCGTTCGCTTATTATTTACAGCAATAACAAAACTTAGCTTGCGCATATAATTTTTAGCGATACCAAAACATGGCACACGCATATAATTTTCAGCAATAACGACACATAGCGCATGCATATAATTTTCGGTTATTACGAAAAAGCACGCCTATATAATTTTCAGCGATAACGAAACATAGCGCGCGCATGTAATTTTTAACGATAAGTAATGGTAATAGGACTCAGTGGAGTATAATTCATATTGGTAATTGAACTGAGTGGAGTACAATTTGGTCTGAAATCATACGCGTGATTTCAAAATCAAAATATATTTTGCGGATTGGCGATATTTTGTAGTTTGGGGGAACAAATTTTTGCGCCTCGAGATGACTGAAATTTCTGGTGGGAACTAGTTTTTGCGATTCATTGTTCAAGAAGCAGAAAACTTCCGCAATCATTGAGAATGGATGTAAAAGATCTGGCATTGGAAACGCCCTAGCAAATGGTGTTCCTTCAGATGACTCCATTCGTGCCAATCTAATGTACTGAATTACTGTACACTTTACATTTTCCGTTCTTTACACATTGTTTTGTTTGCGAAACAGACTACCGTATGTGTCTAAGTTCTGGTTGCCTTTTACAATGGAAAATCATGTCCGTGTTCTTGTTTGAGTCCAATTTATAACGCCCAGAGGCACAAGTCTATTACAAGCAAAGTTTTCAATTTGACTGAAGGGAGTTATTTTTTTAGGCGTTTTATTTTGCAGGTATTTTTTTCTGCGGGAACTAATTTTTGCGGATCGTGGTCAATCCGCAAAAATAAGAGCCCGCAAAATTTTCATGCTATACGGTAGCACGTGCAAATAGTTTTAGCGATAAATATATCGTGTGCATATAATTTTAAGCGATAAAGAAACAGTGTGCATATGTTTGTTTTTAAACATTCGAACACCAATTTTTAAATGTTTTTCTGTTTGCCTAGGCTAATCGAGGCTTTTAGCTGTTTTACAAACCTCATGCTTGATTTACACCATATTTTTTTCATGTTGTAAAACCACTCCCAGCGTCAAATCAAGGAAAATACACAGAACAATAAAGTTTAAAGTTGTGTATACTCTAGAGCAATTTTATTTCGTTTTGATCAGTTTAGTAAGCCCTAAATAACATTTTAATAGGAAGGCTTTTTCAATAACTGACACAGTCCACCACACAGAGTATGCTTTATTCGTAGTTAAAATATATATTTTTTCAGTATGTTTCATATACGCCAACAATTTGTGTTTATTTAGCTGACATGTGCATCAAGGCCATGTTGTGTTCAGTTTTGTGCGCAAGCACAGTTAGAAACTAATTTTCAGGCCTGATATTTTATAGTAATTAATTTTCAATTCGTTATTTTTTTAAAATACAAGTAAAGGCAGGTTTATAACCTCTGATTAGTTAGTCTGACTTGCGCCCCTGTTCCCAACAGTATAGAAGAGTACATGTATTTTGACACCCAATTTATGGATGATTCCCGAAATCGAAAGTTCAGCGTGAAGTTGAGCAGGCAGTATCAAATTAAGAGTGAGAAAACAGTCAACTTTCAAATCAAAATCAGGTTTCAGAATACACATACAATTTTACACGCACAGACCTTATCAAACAAGTCTGGAAATAACAGTGTTTGTATTGAAATCCGATGTCAAATAATTTTTATGACATCACTTCTGAAAAATTCATGAATTGGAAACTTTAGGCAGGCAAAGGATTTTACCTTAAATAACTGAAGAATGTAGCTGTGCTAGAAAGCATCTAGTTGCATTTTGACATTTCCCTATTTTGCCTGTAAATCTATTCCAGTGAACCAGCCGTGAACTGCTCTTAAAAATAGTCCACAGGAAAAAAATACAAGGAAATGTATGGGAAAATCACGACTGGACAATTTCTGGCACAGCTACATCCCTTCAATGTTTTTAAAACTCTTTTCCTAGTGCCAAACGTTTTCTATTGTTTAGAAGCGAAGTTTTATGAAAATTGTTTGAAATCGGATATCCATACAAACACTGTTATTTCAAGAAGTGTTTGCATACAATTCAAGATGGCTTCCAAAACCGCGATAAGGTCCACACTGTTGTGCCAAAAAATCTGACCAAGCAATTGCAGTGGGTAACCTTGCCTTAAAATGAACCAGGTAATTTTTATAATCTTATAATGGTTAATCTTAATTAAACAACAACATTAAAAATGAAATTGAAGTAATGTTTCTTGTTGCATTAAATATTTTTTTGATGAATATAATTCTGTAGTCTGCATTTGGCTATTTTCAACATTGCGGCCTCAAAAGATAAAGCGATCGGCATTATTATTTTATTCTTCTGTGAAATCAGAATAAAAAAAAAAAAAAAAAAAAAACGAATTCACTTCACCAACACATGAAATCTGAAGTCCTACAGACCATTGCGTTGCTTTCAAAACAGTCTGTGGGGAAAATTGGGTGATTACTGATAACGAAATCAACCCCTATTCCAGGGCTATAGAATGGCACAATTCGAAAAAGACCAAAATGCAGAGACTCTCACTTAAAACCTGAGACTGAGATTTGACTATTTCTTTCAAATCTGAGCCTTGGACAATTCGAATCTAAAATATAACTGTGAGACGCCGTGAAATCAGCCTTGCTCTTTTTAAGCCATGATACGGCAATTTTATCCAAGCCTACATGTTTCACAGCCTGTGCGATTGCGATGTTGAGCTGCTTTTCAGTATTCTATGTTTTGTGTTGTTTTATGACGGTCATTCAGACTTAGTATACATTATTATAAACTTTGTCAAAAATGAATCTTCTGGTTACTTTATAAAAGCGCCAGATAGTCGCCTTCCGCCACTGTTGCTCGGCTGCTAAAAGCATTACCAGGGGCTACGAAATCAAGGATGTGCAACATGTGACTTCACTGGCAGAGCCTGTATGAGACGGAAAGGCATTTCTCAGCATTTGTGAGAATAACATTAGCTAACATTGCTATTCTCACTGAGACCTTATTACCAGTGCTTTAAGCCCCCAAAACCATGTTCAGTGTAGAACATGTACAGGCTGTTTAATGGGTGACACAGGGACACATTACAATATAGCAAGAGTCTGAACTGTCTAAAGATACAACAGTTTGGCTAATCACACTATCAGTGTTACTCACGATTATAGCCTTCATATCTTTTCAGTTCCAAAGAAAGAATCTATTTCAGAAAGTCCATTCCTTATCAAACCAAGGTTTTATAACTGTCTTTCCAACCGTTTAAATGCCTGTTTAAATTGTCTAGCACCTGTACTCATAATATTGGCAAATTTAAAAGGTGCCTCATTTACTTCATTTGGGATAATGCAACACAGACAATTTACACGGTACCACAAATTAGTAAGTGTCTATGGTCATAAAAACCACACAACCTTTCTTTCAAGAACTTTGCTTGATTGATGATGATGAATATTAAAGACTTTGTTTTTCCTTCATAATATACATACAGACATCAGCATGTACATCCAGTCCCATTTGACTGGGAGATGCAAGTTACAATCTTTTGGTATTGATTTGCATAATTTTGATGACCTGTTAAATTTGCTTTGAAATCTTTATCTCATTAGCTTAATTAATAATAGTAATAATATTATTCACTTTCATAGATATTATCATTACTGTAATTTTTAATATTATTATCACCATTATCATTTTTAACACGTAGTTAATTAAAGTTGTAAGAGTTCTTGTATGACATAAATTCACTCAAACAGTAACAGTTTAATTTGTAAAAGCGTTTGAATCAATTAAAGTCTGTTATCTTTTGTGGCAATTGTCTTATATTGCTCAAAAACCTTTCATTTAAATTAAGGGTCCATGGAAAAAACATGCAGTGTTGAAAACTGCCAATTACCATATTGAATTTTTAAACATATGTTGCTAGTGACTACAACTGCAGTCTAGTTGTTGGCTGTGGTTTTTCAGTTTGGTTGAGTAGTTGACTTACATCAAATAGTGTTGGTCAGCTGGTCAGCGGTTACCCGCAATCGTGTTTGTAGGAAGCACATTCTTGTAGTCCACCATGTTGAATGTTCAAGTTGCAAGTAAAAGGAAGTTTTGCTATATGGATTGGCTGTAGTAAACCTTGATAAGCTCTTTTTCGCTTTTTTAAAATAGATTTCCACTTGGCTCAATTAGTTTAAGACTTTCCAATACAGTAAATGATGTTATATGACAGATAAGTGCAAGTATGAAAATTTGATCTACGCTGTATTTGTCTTTGGTTCATTTTTTTCAAATAGATTTCCACTTGGCTCAATTAGTTTAAGACTTTCCAATACAGTAAATGATGTTGAGCATAAATTACGTGTAGTGATTTTTGCTAATTAAGTGCGTATCATATGACGTCAGTAAGCTTATCGTAACGCGAGCTTCGTTGATCAGTCAGTCATAAGCTCGTTTTCATAGGGCAAGCACTGTATATCTATATATCGCTTTTTTCCGTCACTTTCATGCACATTTATGGCTTATATCTCTCTATAGGTTTATTTCTATATATATATATTTTTTTTTCTTTTTTCTTCTTTTCTCCTTCGTTTCAGGGTCCTTCATCAGCATCCCTACACTCGATGCTTTTGCCCAGCGTCTTCTTGAGCTTGCCTTTGCCGATTCTACTCATCGGAATATGAAGTCTCACGTTAGCGTTTATACTAAGTTTTGCCGTTCGGTTTCTTGCCCTCCCTTCCCTATTCAAATTCCCTTTCTTATACGCTACGTCGCTTATCTTACCCTCTCTGGGCGAGCTTATGGCACAATCATTAACCATCTTAGCAGCCTTAAGCACTTTAACCAGCTTTTAGGTTTTGGTAAGGTCTGGGACTCACATTATCGTTTTTAGTTAGTTCTTCGAGGCGCCAAGCGATACCTCGGCGTGGCTCCTACTCGGAAACATCCCATTACGCCGGAGCTCTTGCTTCAAGTATACCCCTTATTTACCTTAGACACGCCTCTACATGCCGCGATGTGGGCGCTATTTCTCGTCGCGTTTTTTACCTTTTTACGTAAATCTAATTTAGTTCCTGATGCGCCGAATTGCATTTCTTCCAAAGTTCCCTTGCGATCTGATTTAGCCTTCACCTCCCAAGGTGCCACGCTGCATATTCGGGCTTCTAAGACTATTCAATATCACCAGCGTTCTTTGTCAATCCCCTTGCCTCGCATTCCTGGTTCCCCTCTCTGTCCCGTCACGGCTTTACGGCATCATCTGCGGCTCAACTCCGGTCCGTCTCACGCGCCGCTTTTCTCGGTCATTTCCCCCACGCCTCAGCGCTTATTTCCTCTTACGTATCGCCATTTTTGCGCTTTTCTTTCCAAGACCATTAGTGCACTCGGTTTAGTCCCTGCCCACTATTCTCCTCACAGCTTTAGGCGCGGCGGTGCTAGTTTTGCTTTTAAATGCAACGTTCCCGCCCCGCTTATACAGTGGCAAGGTGATTGGCAAAGCGACACCTATCTCGTGTATCTTGAGATGACTCCTGCTCAAAAGCACCTTGCAGTCAAGACTATGGCTGCCAATGTTCTGCGTTTGTCTCGCCCTTAACCTATAGTCTCTCATTTCTTACCTATATATATTTAGCTATTTTTGCTATCACATTCTATTTACAATCACGCCCCTTCAATACCACCCAACTTGGGTTTCGGCCTTTTGGCGGGAGACTATTGATTCAGCTACGACGTCATTCGCTACTCAGTGTACAGCAGTCGAATCTGATTCAATAAACTTGTTGCCCAAACCTTTCGTTGTGTGATTATTGAGAGCGCGTGATTGAGCATAAATTACGTGTAGTGATTTTTGCTAATTAAGTGCGTATCATATGACGTCAGTAAGCTTATCGTAACGCGAGCTTCGTTGATCGGTCAGTCATAAGCTCGTTTTCATAGGGCAAGCACGTCAACCCAACCCTCCCTCCCACGGGAGTCTATTGATTCAGCTACGACGTCATTCGCTACTCAGTGTACAGCAGTCGAATCTGACTCAATAAACTTGTTGCCCAAACCTTTCGTCGTGTGATTATTGAGAGCGCGTGATTATATGACAGATAAGTGCAAGTATGAAAATTTGATCTACGCTGTATTTGTCTTTGGTTCATTTTTTACTTTTACAATTAGATTGGAAGTAGCTCTTATTCTTATTTGGTCACCTCATAGACAACACTTTTGTAATGGTTGAACTTTAGAGCTAATGATTCTGACCAAACGGTAAGGTTGTTTAAATCAGTCTGCAGGGCCTTAGTATCATTGCCACAAACAACCGTCTAAAGATTTTTGTATCATTAGCAAAGCATGCCATCTGAGATGACTCACAGCAATAAGGCAAGTTGTGAACCAACAATAGGAACAACAGCATTCCCAAGAGTGATCCTTGGGGGTACACCTGATGTGACAGAAGCCTCTCTGGATGCGATGAGTAAATAAGTGCCAAACCAGTCATAAAAGCAGACAGTGATGTTAGGTGGTCCATGCCTTGCAATTTATCTATTATAGGAATACAGCCAGAAGCTGTTGCACATCCCATGTGCCCTGAGACCCAAAGCTGATGCCGCATGTGCCAACACGTAGGGTCTTGACAATCTGCGAGCCAGCGAGCCAAGCGAGGCACTCAGGTTAGCCTAAAAAACACTCCGGTTAGCCTAAAAAGCACTCCGGTTAGCCTAAATAGCACTCAGGTTAGCTTAAATAGCTCCCTGGTTAGCATTTATGTTGGGGGTTAATCATGCCTCGCAAGTTTAGCTTGCATGGCTCGCACGTTTGGCTCGCAGGACTCGCTGGCTCGCACATTGGCCACACTCCAACACATACAGTTCAGGAAGCAGAAGACCAGCTCATCTCAATGGCTGTGTATAGCCGGTACAGAGCTTAAGGGTTTTAATAGAATTTAAGGAGGCTGCATATTCATCTTAAGTATCATTGTTCAGAAATACCAATGGACTGAGGGAAGCTGCATGTAATCTAGCAGTATGCAGGATGTTTTTCCCATGAAGCTATTTTAATAGCCTTAGCTCCCACAAGTTTCCTGTAGCTCAGGCACAGGTACAGCATCCAAACTAGTAATATGGAAGGTCTGAGGTTCGTCTCCTAAAAGGTGGACTCAAATTTTTTCCGAGTATGCCTGCGTCACTTACTGAATGATACATTGTTCTCATTTATTTCCCAGGCTTAAAATATTCCATCACATTTAGTCCATTTGCGCATATATAATGCCCATCATGACATTCCGATCCTAGCAGTATGAAGGATGTTACCAGAAATAACAATTGACTGAAGGAAGCTGCATGTGAATATAATTATTCAAAGGTACTTTTGATTTTAAGTTATTTCCCATGCGCGACGTATCATTTAAATGAAACACAGTGATCAGCTCAGAGCATTGATTGTGATAATTTTTTTTTTCTTTTTTGTATAGGAAATCGCTAACCAAATAAATATTCATTACTATGCTAAATGCAAATAAATCCACAATTTTTAGTTTAACAGTTAATGCAAATTAATTAGGTTAATTAAATATATAAATAAAAAGTTAATTAAATAAATAAATCTTATTGACAAGAATGTATTTGTATTTTAATTTTAGTGAATTATAATGCTGTTACTGAAAAAATCGCATAAACTAAATTTCAAGTTATAAAGCAAAGGATGTGACTTGATGTAATGTCAAATTCTCCTTTTGTTTCACAAGCGAATGCAAGACAATTTGGAAGGAGAATCTAGCAATTTATCACAAGTAATTTAAGACACCCTTGCATTTCTTTTGTTTTCGTGTCCACTAAAAAATATCTGTCCAGCTCTTGCAAAGAAAACAATAGAACCAGTGTACCCCAACTGGGGAAAAAGTTTTGTGTTCAGTCCCATGATCAACTGCAACCAGAGAGAGTCCTTTCTTGATGGAGGAAGAGAGCGGACCGTGGGAAAAAGGTTGTCATTTCAAACTACACTGACAAACACCTTTCATAGTAATAATTGTACCATAAAAGATGCAAAATGTAAATGACATGAACATATCAGGCAACATTATTTGGGGCCACCAGGTTGTCAAAAATGTACAGGTGATATAGGGTGTATGGGTGTTTAAAGCTGTACAGGTTAATACATGGTGTATAAGAGTTTGAAGTATGTTTTTAATGGCCTTAGCCCCCACAAGTCTCCTGCAGCTCAGTGGTAGAGCATTTGAACTAGTAATCAGGTCTTAGTTTCGACTCCTTATAGAAACACTGGGATTTGTTCTTAGTATGCCTCTGTCACTTACTAACTAATACATCATTCTTGTTTATTCACAAAGCTTAAAATATTCCCTCACATTATTTTATACCATTACACATATCCATAGATGGAATCTCAATTTGCCCCATGAACCTAGTTTAATGGCCTTAGCTCCCACGAGTCTCCCTGAGCTCAGTGGTAGTGCATATTCATTACTATGCTTAATGCATGCAAATTAATCGAAAAATTAATTAATTTAATAATTGATGCAACATAATTAAATAAGGATTACTAAGAAAAATGTGTTTGTATTTTCATTTGAGTGAATTATAATGCTCTTACTAAAAGAATCCCATGAACTAAATTTTGATTTATAGAGCAAAAGATGGACTTTTGATGTAAGGTCAACTTCTCCTTTTGTTTTACAAGCGAATACAAGACAATTTGGAAGGAGAATCTAGCAATTTATCACAAGTAATTTAAGGTTTTTTGCAGGGAGCCTTGGATTTCTTTTGTTTTTGTGCCCACTCCAAAATGTCTGTCCAGCTCTGGCAAAGAAAACAATTTTAAGTGGACAATTGGAATGTGCTAGTCCAAAGTTGAGAATGTTGAGCTGGCATTAGATTGCAGGAGGAAATGTTGGTGACAGTTTTAACAGATGTGAAAGGAAGAACAGTGCTATGTATGACACATTCCAACCGAACATTGTGCTACACTTTAACCTATGTATGGAAAATTTATGGTTTCATTTCACATGGAAAGACTTCACTAACATAACCCTGGAGTAAATTTATTGACCCAGCAGTCAAACCGACTATCAACCGACTATCGGTCGACTGTCGACCGGCTATCGGTCGACAGTCGACCAATAGTCGACCGACTATCGACCGATGGTCGACGAATAAATACGTCGACCGATATAAACTAAGATCATCGATACTCGACCGACAATGGACCGACACTAGACCGACATTTGACCGAAACTTGACCGATGCTTGACCGATACTTGACTGACCGTCGAGTGGGCAGCTTATCGGCAGCTACAACGACGATTGGGATTGCTCCATCAAGGGGTCAACCACTCTCTACACTTCGTTGATCCGGCTACTGGCGCGCACACGCAACACGCTGAAAGTAATTGGTGTGCAGCCAAAGAAAAGTTCAAACACGTGAAGTTCAAACACACCAATCCAAACTTTCTGTTGGAGTACCTTCAAGAATTCATGTGGAGAAGGTGGTATGGGGATCCTCACCCAAATGTATGCTTCCACAGATTACTGCAGGACATTGCTGAACAATATCCACTTTAATAAAGCTAAACGCTTCGATATATTCTATCAGAAAGCCGTAAGGGATTGATACGTCTAAGAATCCTTTGTGCTCTTGAAAACATTCTTCTGGATATTAGGGTTAATCTTGTTCATTGCCGTTTGTGGATGGATGTTTCGAAAACGAAGACCCCAAAAGCGAAGACCGAAGACCTAAGACCCCCTCATCGAAAACGAAGACCCCTGATCGAAAACGAAGACCCCCTCATCGAAAACGAAGACCCCCTCATCGAAAACGAAGACCCCGTCATCGAAAACGAAGACCCCCTAATTGAAAACGAAGACCCTTTGATCGAAAACGAAGACCCCCTGATCGAAAACGAAGACCCTTTTGCCTCAGCTCAGACCTAAAGCCAAATTCTGTCAAGTGCCTTTGTCAGTATTGACATACACAACACAGCATTTGTATTAAACTGCGATCATTAGGTATCATAACAAATCCTGGGAGGGGAAGGAGTGGGTTGACAATACTCGTGTTCGTTTACCTAAAATATGGAATCCGGAATCCGGAATCCGGAATCTGGAATAAAAGAAAAAACAAAAATGAAAATTCGTCGACATGAAAATTTCAACGAAGGTTAAAGTCACTTGGGAAACAGTTTTTATAGCTCTTGAAAAATTATAATATTAGTCAGGAGCCCAGTGAAATTTTCAAAAGTTTGCTCAAGTGTTAGTATTCTAAGACAGTCCCTTTAAAGCGTAAAACTTTTAAACACACCAAAACGACACCTATCTATTTTTATAAAATCAAATAAACGGAATCCGTAAATCAGGAAAGACTTTCTTTTCTTTCTATTTTTCTTTTTCTGTGCAACTTGCCGTATGCTGATTGGCTTGTGAGTAGGGGATTTTCGTTCTTTCGGAAAAGCTAGGGGAGAGGGATGTGTACGATTGGTGGTGTTTTGACAGGCACAGTAGGCAAATTAGCGCATTCACAATGGTGACGATGGAAATATATCTTTACACATGTCATAACATTGTGACTAACGTATATTACGGCTCAACAAATTGTTTGGGCATAAGGGTGGGAATGGGGCTTAAAATATTTAGACTTATTACCTCTAAATCAAAATCAATAGATCTACAAGCTTCCAAGGTATCTAGAATTAGAGGATATAAAATAATTTGTTATCTACAGCCTGCTATTGTGATTACTAAATTATGGGAAATCGTTCACAGGCTCCTGAAGTTCTTACTGTATTTCAAAAAAAGGCCATCGACATAAAACGTTTCCTTTGTACCGGCAGCTCGACACTCTTTTGTAAAAAGGTGCATAAATGAATACATGCATACATGATTGAACGTACGAATGTATGCCGGCAGGCATGACAGTTCCACGACCGAGTGAGTGAGTGAGCGAAGGAACGAAGGGAATGAAAGAATGAACGAACGGACGGACGGATGAGTTGATAAATGAATAAATAACTTTGCCCGCTGTCTATCCAAGGGCCCGTTTCTCGAAAGTCCCGGTAACTTATCGGGCCTGAAATCAAATATTCAAATGAAAATCTAAAGAATAAAAGTGCGGGTCGTAGCTAACAAACCAGTCCATTTTGTTTTGTTAACTGATAGTTTTGTCATATTATCTGCAAAACTATTGAAACCTCGACCTTGAATGTAAACAACAACAGCTTTCTGGGCCAGTTAATTTTCGGGACTTTAGAGAAACGGGCCCCAGGGTCGGTGCCAATTCAAAGTTTTTTTTTTAAAGATGAAATCTAAGCCACCCCAGTACGGATTTGTTTCAAGACTTTTTATATTATTATGCAAAGACAGTGAGTCTTGCGAAGAGTTGATGAGTGATAAACGCAACACTGACTCTTTTCTCTAGTTACGTTTCATTGTCTATCTACGTGCTATGGCAGGTGGAAACGTTATCGAGTAGGAAGAGGTGTGGGGGTATTTAAGGGTACGTTTGAAGATTGGGAACCTTTATTCCAAATCAGTGGCTCAACTGCCTAAGCAATTGAAATCTAAGGGAAACTTTTGAAAATTTCACTGGGCTCCTGACTGATATTACAATTTTCCAAAAGCTATAAAAACTGTTTCCCAAGTGACTTTAACCTTCGTTGAAATTTTCATGTCGACGAATTTTCATTTTTGTTTTTTCTTTTATTCCAGATTCCGGATTCCGGATTCCGGATTCCGGATTCCATGTTTTAGGTAAACGAACACGAGTATTGTCCACCCACTCCTTCTTCTCCCAGGATTTGTAATGATACCTAATTTTCCCCTAACAGTTTAATACAAATGCTGTGTTGTGTATGTCAATACTGACAAAGGCACTTGACAGAATTTGTCTTTAGGTCTGAGCTGAGGCGAAAGGGTCTTCGTTTTCGATCAGGGGGTCTTCGTTTTCGATCAAAGGGTCTTCGTTTTCGATGAGGGGGTCTTAGGTCTTCGGTCTTCGCTTTTGGGGTCTTCGTTTTCGAAACATCCGCCCTTTGTCAAATTTTAATGCACGGATTCGTCCACAAGATCCGACATTTTCTAAGAGGAGAAAAAAATTGCGATTCCACTCCATATGCCGAAGTTTGACAAAGTCCAATTAAAGTCCAATGTAATTTTCGTCAGTCATTTTTAAATATTCTGTAAGGTCACTAATTCTCGACTAGTGGAAAACAAATAGAAAGTGTCCTATAAGGTGTTAATGCCCGCTTGACTTGTGTGGCATAAAGCGGATAGACCTTTTTTTAACTTTAAGAGGATAGAATTTCTTCCTTCTGAAGGCCTCATGAACACATCCGCCACTACTTGTTCCGCCATCTTGGATGCAGGATTTGCCAGTCTCTCCGCTTTACCTCGCCTCCCAAGCATTCCTTGCACCCCTCCCCTCCCCAAACCCCCTCTCCGCTTGCTTTTTTTACTATCGCGCGGGCGACTGGGGACGAGGCAGCCACACTCCCGCAGTGGATGAAAGAACGAGTTTTATTCGTGAAGTTTATATACAGTTTTTATGTTAATTACAACGACTGCAGCACTGCGTATAGTAGCAAGGTTTTTTTATTTAAGATATTTTGTGGGCCTGTCTAGCCTTCCATTTATTTGAGTTCTCCGCTTAATCGAAAACTCATCTACAATAAAGGTAACTGTAAGGTACACTATCTAAAGTTCTCGCCGAGTCCAAATTACAATTAACATCTGTAGCGCTAAGAACTAAGGTTAAATAACTGTTTGAGGTACGTTGGCTAAATGATACTTGACCGATAGTCAGCCGATACTTGACCGATATTCGACCGATATTGGACTGATATTTGACCGACAATCTACCGATACTTCACCGACAGTCGATCGCTAAATACCCATTGATTTGTCGACCGATACATTGGTCGACTGTCGACCAATATATCGACCAACTATCGGTCGATATATCGACCGACTAGCGACCGATAGTCGGTCGATTATCGGTCGACATATCGACCGAGACCACCCATAGTACACATGATCCGTCAATTGATATATCAGTCGACATATCGACCGAGACCACCCATAGTACACATGATCCGTCAAGTATATCCTCGAGGGAAACCTCAAACTCATAATGGGTAATGGGTAATGGTTGCTTCTATTGCCATACCTTTTTAAGATATTCTTGTTGACAACAGCTGTTCCCTCCCCCCGTCACTAGCATCTATTATTTTGGTTGCCATACATTTGCACACATTAAGAGAAATATAATGTCCAAAGTTTGGTGGCTGTTTTCTTTCCACTTCTAGAACACTAACTAAGAAGAATGAATTAGTCTTTATGTCATTTAGTTCACAGTTAACTGTAATCTTCCTCAAATCTGCAGTTCCTTATTCACACTGTTTACTTTAATGTTATTCAGGGAAAGAAAATCAACAGTTTGTGTATGGAGGGATTCTGCTTGGTGGTTAACATCATGTGCTGCCGGTTTCCTCAAAAGTTGCCTCACTTCATGAACATGATAGGTGGGTTTTAAAACCAATTCAGGGGGTCGTTTCATGGTGCTGCAATCACTAAGTGCTACATGACAGAAACACCTTATTAAGGCTCAGTTTTGTGTGAAAATACTTTGGTATGGTTCTTTTTCTTCTGAAAGTAAATGGTACTACCAGCAGTCAAATATCCTTATACACGCACCAATACTATTAATACAGGCAACTCTCTCTGAGGGGTAGTTCACTTAAAAATTCCAAGTAGTGTTAATGCATACAAACTCTGTTGCTATCTAACTTTCAATTCAAATATTTGGATGGTTGTAACTTTTTTATGAGTTTCATTTTTAGGGAGAACAGAATACTTAGTTTTGGCAGGCTTGACAGATATTATTGACGATTTTTCCAAGGTAACTCTAATGGATATCAGGTTTCGTGTAGGCAGTAGGAATGGAAAGTTATTTTGTTCGACAATGGAACAGGATTCATTTGTTTATGTGTTCATATTGTGGAGTGCCGCTGGTCTGTAATAATGGGTAATCCTCGACTAGCTATGGTATTTTTTTGAAGCTATTGTTTATTATCCTACATGAATCCTTTTTTCTTTTTTGCGTCGCTTGGTGATCAGAAGAGATTACCACAATATGAAAAAAAGTTTTATTTTCTAGATTCAAGCCAGGAAGGAGAAAAAGATACAACTGTTGAGGCACCCAACCAAGAAACTGTTTATTCTCAAATAAGGAAATTCCAGGTTTGTTTCAATTCATACAAGTAAGTCGTGTAGAAAAGTTACATTGCAAGGTGTTAGTGGAGCTCAGCATTAAAATTATACAGGCACATAAATCAAATGGAAAGGAACATTGGTTAAAAACTAATTGGTTGGATTAGAACAGGCATTCAATCCTTTTACACCAGGCATCGTGACGAGTTACGACTGCCCCGAGCTAAAACAACCAAGTACCAGGGAAGCTTCAGGATTAATGGTGTCACTTAATATTAGATCAGCAACTGACTTTAGTATGTTCAAATCCCTGGCGAAACGCCACTTCAAGCGCTTCTGTACGGAATCCCATTAATAATAGTGCGTCTCTGTGTATTTTGTTAGTGCGCTATTTTGTATTGATTTTCTGTTATTTGTTTATTTCCTATTTAACCAGGACTCTGTTTAAACTAGCTATGCTAAACCAGATAAAAAAAAAAAAAACCGGGAACCTGACGCCTGAATTTCAATAGCAAAGGTCAAATTTGCATATTAGTTTTTCATTTGTGTAAACGATGTAAACGTTTCTTTTCAGCATTTAATTGTGAGCATCATATCTTCCCCTGATGAGGATGGGGACATTAGTTTGAAGGACAGCCAATCACTTGTAAATGTCATCTCATTGTTAGCTCATCATTTGGAACCCGATAGACAACAGGTAACTCCTCAAAACTCTGATATTCAAGGGCTTAAGTTATTCTGTACAGCAAATGTCATTTTTTCAGTTATTAATGGGCTTCATCCTGTTTTGATTTGTTCTCTACTTTAACCAGTTACAGGCCTGGGCTCAGAGAATTTGTGCAGATCACAATGTTGGTAAGAAGTAAAAGATTCATTATAGTAAAATAGGAAAAAAAAATCACTTGTTTGTTATAAATTGTGTGCATCCAAAGCATACTGGAATGAGGAGTTGTTCCAGTTTTTATGGGGGCAGGAAAACTGTAGAATAGTCAAAGAAACCAGAGCATCTTCTGCGTCCAGTCATGGACTCACACCACAGTTCTAAGTCTACCTCTTCCCATTGTGCCAACCCTGCTGAAATACTCTAGATGTTTGAAAATTTGAAAAAAAAAAATAAGATGCTCTTTCGAATATGTAAGTGGAGAGTAATGGCTTGAGCAATGTTGTGTTTTGTAGATGACCCTTCACTCACAAAGTGCTTGATGTCCCTATTGTATTCCTTGACACTGCAGTCCAAAATGAGTGCAGGTTTGGTAAGATAAAATAAAATCTTATGCATGTCTTTTTTCCCTCAAACTTCAGTCAGAGAATAACTGTTTAATCCACCGTCAGTTTACAATACAACAATGTACAGACTTTAACATGGAATATTATGTATGTTCAGGAAATTATCCAAACTTCCTCATAGAAGGTCACGGTCGACACCAGAAATTTGTGGGGAAGGAAAGTATGAACCTAAAGTGGCATTTCCATATTGTCTAGATGAATTTAAACCAAAAACTTTTTCATGGGGGGAGGTATGGATATTTTCTGTGATAACACATTGGATACACTACTTGAAAGAACTAAATGCATGTTGTGATTGGTGTCACACTAATAAAGGGCTATCAGCTCTTATCCTAGGCTTCTTTAAACACAAATGTGCTCTTCTGGTGACATTCCCATTTCTCATTAACCAGGACTGTCTTTTATCAAGCAACACTTGTTCCATAAAATCATGTATGAACTTGTGGCATTCTACGCACTGCAGTCCTCGTTAGCTTTGAGTTCATTATTGCGGTATTTGCTATGTACAGCTCCTCGGTCTAGATTTAAGGAGGAGGCATCTGGCAAGAGTAAGGGTGAACACACTTTTAACAGTTATGTTCAAATTTGTTTTGTCGTTAGGTACGTGATGTAGTCCAAGATGTTCACAGCCAGCTTGGCGATGTTGACCAAGTAAATATTATATTCTTCACAACACATTGATCACCTACGGTTCAGTTGTCTGGCATGTTCTTTTAGAGGCTGCTACAGACTTGTATCATGTCAGTCATTGTATGTTACTAGATTAAAAAACACTGGGATTGAACAGTGTTAAATAATAATAACAAAATGGAAGAACTTGGCTGAGAACAGATTATTTTGCGTAAATGTACTTAAATGCAAATAATGTTTTCTTAAATGTACTTCGTTTTTGCAATGCAACCTTCCATGTATTGAGCTGCCCATTTTACCACCCTGTCCACCGTGACTCCCAAGTCCCTTGTGAAAAGCCATGTTTTGCAAACTGCGGTTTGGTTCACAGCTTGTGCAGACGTCCAGGTCGCTCTAGGTGAAGCAAACAGCAAGGTGTGCTGTTGGAGTGCAATCATTGATGGTGGTGTGGTCTCAACAGTGCCTTTGACCTGTTGTACAGAGTGCCACTTAACAATGATAGAGTACTTAATAAAAATTACCGGTAGCACCTAGTCATCATCTTTGTTGTACAGTCGAACCTGTATATAACGGCCACCCTCTGGACTTGAGGAGCTGGCCGCTTAATACAGGATTACTAAAAATACTCACTGGGCGTTGTCTAATGTCAATTTTAATGGCGTTTCATACAAAAACACTTCACATAAGGAAACAATAGGACAATGAACACTCTTTCAAGCAATCAATACTTCAAACAAAGTTTAGTGCCAATTTGTAACTTAACGGTATAATATACGTAACATTGTGTAAAAGTACTATGAAATAAAGTGTCCTCTACTCTTCTACGGTATACAGTGCTCTATTTCTATGACTTACAGTTCACAACAAAATATCTCATTCCGTTATTTCATAGTTGTTACGCTCAATGTTCAATGTCACATGGCTGAAGAACAAGCTAATTAAAGAGGAATTTCTTGCTAAAGAGTGAAGCATATTCAAAACAAACTTTTTTAGCGTTCGTGATATGGTACTGTACTTCAGCACATTGCGGACGTCTGAAAAGCGTTAACGATATTAAACGGCCGAGTATCAGCTTACAGGCTGGATCGCATTTTAAACACAGTAAAATACCGCATAAAATAACATATGGCTTAGTTTCCATTCAAGGGTGGCCGCCTAATACAGGTAAAAATAACAAAGAAAGACAAACATAGGACTGCTACAGGGTGGCCACAGCCGCTTAATGGAAGTGGCCGCCTAATACAGGTAACAAATACAGCGTTTGTATGAGCGAACAATCGGGACTTTGAAAACTGGCCGCTTAATACAGGGCCGTTATATACAGGTTCGACTGTAGCTGTTAACAGTACTAAAGAAAAGACATTCATTTAGGTCTGTTTCTTTTACTAATGATTGCTTTGTCAGGAAATTGAGGTTGAAGACAGAACTCATTACGCTATAATTAACCCAAGGACTGCTGCACCCACTGTAGCTGTAAGTAATAACAACACTTCTTTAGCAAAGATATAATGTGTAGTTAATGCCTGTGTTCTGCATTTCTAAATGATCCATTCACACCATCAGTCGGAAAGCTGGCTTCCTTATTTTGGTTTCACGTAGGTTTTCAATTTCAGTACCCAAGGTGAGAGTTGCTTACCCAGGAGAGGGACTCCTGTATTAAAGGGCCTCTAATAGGAGTGTACATTACTGATTCTGCTATCACCAAGGGTGTACAGGACATGATGCATAAATTATCTGTAGCCATTAATCAAGGTACATCATTTACGGTTACATCCAAGGAAGTAAATGTTGTTGTAGTGTTTGTAGACCAATCGGATATGAAATGTTTAAAATTTTTCACAAACATCATTTAACAACCTTATATGCATACATTGATATTTACTATCCTGTTTTAGAAAAGTAAGGGTTCACGAGCTAAAGCTTGAGGCATCCTCTTATTGGCCTTCCCAGCCCCTTTCACGCGCTTGCTTTGCTTGAAACAGCTTGTAACTTAACTTGTAGCTTGCCACTCACTCACCCATGCCAAAATCAAACAAGCGGGTCTGCTTGTAACTAAAACAGCAGTATTGCAAACATCAGGGTTATCTTTGCATTACACAACGGCAAACATCCACATCTCTTCCCTTTGAAGTCTGTAGGTGATATGATTTTACGTGTCGTCGAAAGATTATTGAAATTATTCACGAAGCTGTCTTGTAGTTTATTTTTAAAACTAATGTGCATTGATATATTATCTGTAGCTCCTCTTGGTGAATCAAATTGAGAAAATTGTGGATGAAATGGACTGGGCATTAGTGAAGGTGAAAGGCGATATGATGTCAAAAAGAACATCAGGTAAGAATGGTACCAAAAAAAGTAATTACACTTGAAAAGTAGAAGTTTACATTTCGCTTGCAGATGAACCTTAACAATATCTTTGTATTGGCTTTGCAATTAGCACCTGTTGGGGAAACGAAAAGGGAGACATTTAATGTGACGCATTCACTGATTATTCTGTTCGTTGAACTGCTTTCCGTGTTTTTAACTGGGTTGAAATAAGCGCTGTTTGTTTTTCCTGTTAGAAGAGAAGGTGTCAGATTCCCCAGACAGTTGTCCTCGTGGTATGTTGGAGCAAGCCATATGCCATCGTCTTTGCACTGTAGTAGCTACTCTTCATGAACTGTCCCAGTCTGCTCTACCAGATGGTCCTTGCACAGAAGCAACGCTCAAGGTCACTACACAAACTGTCCGTAATCGCCTATTAACAAATTTGCCTGCCTTTTGCTTGACTGCTTAATAGGCAAACTTTGTCAAAGCTTGTCACTGATTCCGGATTGGCTGCTTATCAGAAACACTGTAAAAATTAACTAAATTGAATTTCCTCGTGATCGATATCAGTAGGACATTAAGAAACAGCGGTTCAAAACAGTTTGAGTAGTTAGATAAATATATCTTATTCGATGGTTTTACATATAATACGCGCGGATATTTTGCGAGTTGCGTAGTATTTTTCCGAGCCCCGAAGGGGCGAGGAAAAATACGAGCAATGAGCAAAATGTCCGCGAGTATTATATGTAAAACCATCGAATAAGAGATTTATTATTCCACTACAAAAAGATTTTGTTATTTTGGCTTCTCTGTTTTGGTAACAGTTTTCAAATGCACCCGGCATCAACTGTCCATCGGTATATGGCGCGTACGAATGATGTAAACAACACAGAAAGCCAGTTAAATGTCTTTAATTTGATTAGATAAAATGAAAAGATAAATGACAAGTGAAACTTGTTTTCGAGTCTGCATCGTTTCAAAAACTATTCTTCGTCCAGTCCGGACATTGTTGCTCCTTTTTTCTGCCTTTTCCGTCCGTATTCGCTCTGTTGTAAACCGGTCAAACCGGGACACTACAGTGTATTACGGTCTCATATTTTGCGCGTTCTCTTGACCTTATTTGGTGAAATGACATAATAGTGGAATAATAATTGGGCGTATAAGCACACTTTTGAAAATATCACTGAATTCATACCTGATTCAACAATGAACTCAAAAACCTAAATTTAGGTTTTTCAAAAACCTAAATTTTTATCCTCGTTTATGAAAAACCTAAATCCTCGCTTTCATAAATGACACCAAACTGATCCCCAACTCACAAACAATCATCGATTAAATCCAACCAACTCATCAATCGCTGATTTGAATGCTGAATACAATATTTTTGAAAACCAATTTGGATATAATTAACCTGTTATGAAGAAAAAAATAATCATAAATAATTCAAATTTATGGATGTTGTGTGACTGGATGCCGTTACTGTCACGCGTGACGTTGTGTGACAAGTCACGAAAATGGACAAAACCCTAGACGTGGGGTGCTCGGTTGGCTGTCTACTTGCCTGGCCCCAGCCAGGTCTTTTTCCCGCCGCTGGACAAATGCGGCTGTCCCTTCCCAGTTTACCTCTGGGACAGAGGTTGAGTCCTGGGACGAACTCTGAGCACCCCGCTGTAAACCAGTAGGGCCTGAGCGGGCTCACCCTGGAGGTACCGTCTACTGGAAGACATCCCACACTACTCAGTAATTCACCATCTGCACAAGCCGTTAAACAGGTTTCAGTCAGGGGCCAACTGACACCACCCTAAAGCTTCACCAGAGTTTGTGAACTAATATAATAATGGCCCGATTACCTATATATTACACTCAGTTCTGAAATTTTTACACTTGTGGTGCTATTTTTCTGTATATTGCGTAATATTGCTTGATTTGGATTAACACGCATGCGCTTTCATGCATGTTCACGATGACACAACCCAAAGCGGACTGGACACTAGTTTGTTAATACACGTGTCGGCCATTTTGTCGCCATTTTGTGAAGAGCTTGTGTTTTCATGTTTATCGTTCATGTTTTTGGGATATATTGGACATTTATTTCTCCACTTTCATCGTTCTGATGTTTGTAGACGCTTTTTGAGGTAAGAATATCATTTATCTTGCACACAACAATAGATTTTTTTATTGGATCGACTTGCTATCGAATATTCGTGAGGCCGTGAAATGAGCTTATTTATTTTTGCACATCGACTAAATCCTTGATTGGGATCCAAGAATTAAAGGCATCATTGTATCCTTTCCACTTTACCAAAGCTTGTTTCTTCTTGTAATCTCTCCTGATAACTTTATCGATTCTGAATATCTCCTGTTTGGCTTTCAATAATTCTGGTTCATAAAAGCTCCCTTTAATATGTTCATCGTTTAGATCTTTCAGTTTATAAGTGATTGGTGTAGTGTATTAAATCTTATCGATAATGAAGACCTCTTCTGTCCAGTTTTCTGTATAACCTCGATCAAACAGCTTTCTTTTATACTTTGATATTCTAACCTTTTCACCAACTTTAAATTTTGCTTGGGATGACGATTGTCTTAAATTGCCAAATAGATTGAAGTAAACAGTTCCTTCATTCTTTTTCTTAGATGCCTCTGTCGGTGTCATTTTTATTGAACTGTGTTTAGTGTTATTATACTGATTCAATATTTTAGGCAAAATATCCAGATACATTGTATTGCCTTGGGCAGTGAATCGTTTCCACATTTTATTTTTAATCGTTCGATTCCAGCGCTCAACAACTGATGACTTCTCTTCATTTTCAGTCGAATACAGTGTAACGTTATGTTTATTGAGCAAGTCTTTGAAATGTTTGTTGTAGAACTCTGAGCCTTTATCAGTCCACAGATACTTTGGTTTTCGACCCTCTTTGAATATGCTTTGAAATGCTTTAGTTATGGTCTCACCTTTTTTATCTTTTAATGGGACAATCCAACCGTATTTACTGAAAACATCTATAGTCATGAGAAGATACCTATTACCTTTATTCCATTTACTGAATTGTTGCATTTCAACAAGGTCAGCAGCCCATATTTCATCAATATTATTTACAATAACACGCCGCCGAGTAAAGTTACGCCTTATGGGTTTATGCAGCTCATTAGCTAATGTTTCTTGCCAGTTTTCCTCTTTACCCGACGGCTTTTGACGTTTTTTGGAACCCCAAGTCCCAATTTTGATTTTGTATTGATTGCATTTCTTGCCAACCAATGTCCCCATTGACGATCCTTATAAGGAATCGCATCCAATGACTTTACCATCTTTTTGTCAGCTTTTAATTTACATTTTTTGTCATCTTTGCAGACTGAATAATCAACATCATGTTGCATGGCTATTGCATCTGTTTTGCCTGTTGGTTTATCATATATTTCCAATATTTGCCTTGTTTTGGGGTTATATTTTACTCTTTTTTCCGAATCATTGTATGGACCAGTGTATCTATGTCCGGGCAGTACCCACCCAGCTTTGGGTTTTGGGAGCTTTCCAATCATTTTGTGTATATCAATTGAACCACCGCTTTTGGGTCGTCCTTTGATTCCCTTTTCATACTCATCCCAATTTGGTGGGTGCCAACCAATTGCATCATAACTTGAGCATTTCGGTGTGTTGTGATATTTGCTTCCAATCTTGACCATGCTTTCACAAGGATAATCTTTGTATTTTTCTAATGTCTTTTTCCCAGCCTTGCCAGACCAAAATTGACTCGACAATATGCCAGTATCTGTGCTAAATGCACTTTTGGCAATGTCTCCAGATTTGTATCTATCAAAGACTTCCTTTGTTGATGGAATTAATGTTCCAACAACATCCATCGACTTCGATGCAACCTTGCCTGGTGTACCGAGTTGTTCCAAAATTGTATTCAAATTACCACCATCAAGTTCTTTTCGGTCAGTTTTGTACCTTCTTTTTGGCCTTACTTTGGTTGATAATTTATCAAACATCTCTGATCCAGTCTTTTGAACAAAAGGTGTTGCCTTAGAGATAGCATAATCAATAGCTTTTTTCTGCAATTTAGGGTTTCTAAGTGCTTCAGACCCATAATATCGACCCATTTCAACT
This sequence comes from Pavona decussata, assembly GCF_977016875.1. NCBI lineage: Eukaryota > Metazoa > Cnidaria > Anthozoa > Scleractinia > Agariciidae > Pavona > Pavona decussata. The sequence goes on from NW_028145724.1 coordinate 495,652, forward strand.
GCTTTCTTTCCCAACCATGGTAATGCATGTTGAATTAACATATCAGCACCAGTTGATGCTAAAGTATCCATTATGCCCGCCCCTTCGAACGGGCTATTTAGTTTCCCTGTTTTTTAACAAATTTGGTTTTAGTTATACCACATTCAGCACATGTACAGAAGAACATGAGCCGACCATTTTTGGCTTGCTTGTAACCTGCAGGCTCAATACATTCAGTTTCTTTCTTTTGTTTAACACAATATGATTTGACCATTTTATATCACTATATTAGATTAATTATCATCAGAGTCAGACTCATAATCCGTCTCATAATCCTCTGACTCAGAATCTGTTACCAATGTACACCATAAACATAATTTTCCTGAAAATTCTGTGTATTCATCACACTCTTCACAATATCTTATATCAACCATTATACAAATTAATTAGATAATTTTTCAAAATATTGGATTATAAAATTATGATTGACGCTTTGATTGTTCATGTCAAAATGTGCATTGTGGATTGTTTTCAATATACTTGTACCCTTTTGTCTCTCAAATAAATAATACAAACACCAATAGCCACATAATACTGAATCTCTTTCCTGGATTTCATCACCTGAATACATTAATCGTTTGCCACTTGTTGACATGAATTGCATAATTTCTTTTGGCATAATTAACCCAAAACTATCAAAATATTCTGCATATTTGTCTCCGTTTCGATACGCAACCCAATGTGTACCTGCTCCAATCTGTGAATCCAGGTTAATGATACCAACTTCATCTTTTTTCATCTTTTGTGGTAGATTATCTCTGCTGTAAATGCCTCTGAAGTGTTTTATTTTGAGTTTTTTGACCCAATCAATGAGTTCAAAGTTACTGAGTGGTTTATTTATGAATTTCACAGAATGTCACCGATTAATGGAATCCCCTTGAATGGACTGTTTTTGCCTAATAACAGACCTTTTCCTTTTTTGGGTTTTTTTTTCCCTTTGCCATATTGATCCCATGTAGCGAAAAATGGAGGCGGCCTATAATTAACTGGTAGGACCAAACCACCATCTTTTTTGGTTGTGTTTGGAACAAAAACTGGGACCGATCTTCTGGATCTACTTCTATCCACCTGCAACCCTTTACCCATTAATGCATTCAAAACCATTGGAATGCCAATTGAAGCCAATAATGTCCCCAAAAAACCTCCTGATTGTGTCTTAGTTGGTTTAATTACAATCTGTCCACCAGTATGTATTGCATTGACAATTTGCTTCTTTTGTGCTTCAGTGAGCCAATCTTTGTATTTTATTAATTGATCAATTTTATTTTGAGGAATGAGGAAACCACCAACTTGTCCTCTACCAAATATTTTATTGACACCCACATTTGCAAGCCCAGAAAGTGCTCCAGTAGCTAATGGTCTAACTGCTTTTGCTGCCATTGGTAGTAATTTTGTGCCAATTTTGAATAATGATGACCAAAGACTGCCTCCTTGTTGTACAGCTTTTCGTATCTGTGTTTTGCTTATTTTAATATCTGCTCCAGTTTTGTTTTGTATTGCCTTTTTCAACCTATTTATTTGTGTATTGGTTAACATCAGCTGATCCGGTCCAGTTAATTCAGAATTTGATAATCTTATTGTTATTGCTGAGTTGTTTTTTAATGCTTTTGCTAGTTTATCTTTTTGCCCAATTGATAGTGTTACTCCATGTGAATGATAAGTTGTCATATCTTTTATATAACTAACGTTACATTAAAAATTTATTCCATTTATCGAAACAATAGTTTGCCATCTTTTTGAATGAGCTCAGCATCTTGTTCATATAATGTCAATGCATAAACTGAATATGCAGTTGCAGTTGTGCCAGATAATTCATAGTGGAATGTCAGCTTTGTGGTACCATCTTTGATATCCATTTTTTGTTTTGTTAAATCGAAATACAAGAATGGGAATAGTGTTTTGAAGTTATTGATATTCAACAAAGTCCCCTGACTGTATTCATTATTTGCATGCACATATTTGAGGACATCTCTGTAAACTCGAGTCAAATCAGCTTCTGGAGTGTAATGTACATCAGGATATTCATTGCCATTAGCCACAGATAAATGACAATTTAGCAATGTTCTGGGATCTGTTGATACACTAAATGTATTGTACAAAAATGGATGTACTGTTTGTGCAGCAAGATTTGCATCATTGATAATGAAAACAAACACAGTCTTGGCTTTGAAATCCCACTTGTTATCTGAAAATGGCCACTTCTTTGTGTTGAAGAATTACTTCTCTAAATATTTTCTCGCAAATAAACCCATTTATGTGGCTTCAAAAACTGACTCATATACAGTGATTGCCCCTCTTAATTGAAAGTGATTCGTGGTACAATAAGCTCCATTCTAGTAATCATTACACGACAATCAGCCCCAGCTTGCCAAATAAGATTGGCATCAGATTCGATCTCCAAATTCAATTCCAATCGTGTTGATGGCAATAACTCATCTCTCAATGCTTCAAAGAATGCGTATCGATTCAATGGTATTTCTGTATTGACAACCGCTGATAGACCCAAAAGCGCTTTTCTTGCAGCAAATCCTTTGTTGTAGTTATCTTCAGCCGATCGTTCTTCAGCGTGTCGGTTTGTATCCAGATAGATTAACTCATTTGTTGCAGTTGATTGAGCATATCCTGGACTATATTCCAATAGATTCTTAATATTTACACAATGATTTGCATCATTACAATCATATACCATTTTACCATTCAATCTTACATCGAAATCATGTATAAGACTGTGTGAACCATTAACAATACCATTATGGTCTTCAGCTGCTATATTCACATTTTGCATTGTTTGGACTTTAAAACCAACTGATATTCTTGCATTATACCAATCAAATGGTGTTACTTCTCCTGTGTTGTCAACAACAAAACGATAACCATCTTTCTTTTGTGACCTATTATTTCCTGGATTACCAGTATTCAATGGTGTCTCCAATTGGAAGAAGACATCTTCGTATCTCTCAATGTATTTTGGATTTCTGAATGATTTCATTTATACAGATATGTTACATTATTTTCATTTTCTCCTTCTTTTGAGTTTTCCACCGGATATCATCTGATTGACTCTCTCAGCTATTTGAAAATCAGTCAGTGGCTGCTCCATTTTTGGTTGGCTCATTGTCACTGATTTTGTTTTGGAAGGTTGTTTTTTGCTCAATAATTGAATTATTTTATCACCTGCTTTATTACCAGCAAACTCACCAGTTTTGGTGACTGCTTTTTCAGCTGCAGTTTTGGCTCCTTTCTTAGCTAATTCTTTTGCTGTTTTCCCGAAAAGTTTTGATCCAACTGATCTGAAAACATCCATAATTCCTTCACCATGAATATGTTTCATCGCATAACGACCCAATTCTGGGTCAAAACGTGGCTTAAATTCACTTTGTCGTACCATATATTGATATATTATATTAAACTAGACCTGAGAATCAAGCTCATGAACCAGTCAGTGCCATTTAAGTCAATTGGCCGACCCAAAGCGTCAGTCACTGTTATCCCCATTTCTGAAATAATTGATTTGGAAACTGGGCTGAATAATGCTCTTTTTGGCTCAAAAGTAAAGGGATAACTCCTTGTTAAATTGTCAGTGGGTATCATTATCAGTGTATTTGTGAATCGTCCATCACTGAGGCTATCAGTTATTATATCACAATTAATGTTCAAAACGTCAATATCATTGGTAATATTTGGCAATTTTGTCCCATGTTCAGTTTGGTTAATTAACTTTGTTTCAGATCCAATAAGCGCTCCAAAATTAGAGTTTCTAATATCAAGCTTCCATTGGTTGTCTAGCTCAATGACAACTCTATATGATGAAAGCACAAAATATAGATTGATGCCCTTGCTGGAAGATGGTTTATCTCCATTTTGAATTATTGATTGAGTGATATAATCATCAAGATCATCATATGAATACATTCCATCAACAAATGTGATTGTCTTCCATTTTGTACCATTATCTGGGCTGTATTTTATTGTATTATTGTTGTATCCTGCATTGACATTATGCCATGAATATGTCATTGACACTCGATCTACAGGTAGCTCATGTCTCATTGTTGTGTCAAGCTTCAATGGTGGATCAAATTTGATAATAAAGTCTTCAGGCCGACTTCGGCCTATTTTTTGTCGGTTAACAGATGAAATATGTATCGCCCTTTCTTGCATATATTATTTGATTATATATTGTTGCAATAAATCAATGAGCTGTTCGTTGTTTATCAAGGCAAGTTGATTCAATTTATGGGCTATTTGTGAAAATTCCTCTTTGACTCCATTATTGGCAGCCAAAGTGGATCGACCAAGCAATTCCATTCTGTCAATCAAATCATTAGCATCATTGAAATAAACAACACCAGAGCCCAATTTCTTGAATTTTTTGCTGGATTTTATGGATTGGAATCTCACTGAGTTGATTCAATTCATCAAATACCATTTTGGCAATATCACTGTATTTCTTCTTTGAATTAAATCTCTTGGTCAATAAATCGATTGTATCGAAATCAACCTTTTTGTCCATAACTTTGCGTTTATCTTTTGTTGCCACAAGTCTGAGTTGTCCCATTAATTTTGGAATATCAATCATGAGTCCACCATATTTCCCAGAAGATGATATTTTGTATGCATTTCTCTTTGGTTGAGTATAACCAGAACCTTTTTTGATGGTTTTCATTCCTTCTGGGATTATTTTAATGCGCCCTCTGTATTTTTGTAATAATTTTATATCTTCATCTATTTTATCAATTTTGTCTTTATTCTTGGTCTTTCCTTGGCCCTTGGATAAAGGACCCTTCTTTGTTCCAAGTTTTTTCAACATTTTGCCAATATTAGCATCGTAATCCTTGATGTCAATATCTCCTTGCATAGAAGCTTGGAGAACAGAACTCGGAGGTGCAAGATCGTATTGAATCAATTTTTGGAACTCATCATCATCAAAACCAGCATCCAAATTTGACATTGCTGGTTGATAGCCAATTGGTAGCTTTGCTTCTGGTGATTGTGGTTGTGGTTTTGTTTCAGGTTGATAAGTTAACATAGCAATGTCTTCCAAACCTGAAGTCAACGCTTTTTGGTTTTTCTCCAATTGTTCAATCAGTTTGTCTTGTTTTTCATCAATTGTTTGTTTTGTTTCCTCTTGAGCTTTAATAATTGGTTTGAAAGTTTCTGATAAACCTTGTTGTAAATCTTGTTTATCATGCTTGTACTCCTTCAATGTATCTCTAACTTGTTTGGTTATTGTTCCAGCCTTAATCTTGGCTTCAGATAATTGTTTTAATCTCTGTAAATCCATTATATTATTAACTTATATTAACTTTTCTCAACTTATATAATGTATTGATATACATGGAAATCCCAAATTATGACAGACATGATAAAAACACTAATTTCAAAAGATTGTATGGTTACATGCCAAGTGACACGTTTCGGGTGTTAATATGTGGTAATTCAGGATCTGGAAAGACAAATTTATTGTACCATATGCTGATGAAACCACTTTTGTATTATGATAGAATACATTTATATGCCAAAAATTTGGAGCAACAAAAATACAAGGATATGCTACAAACATTGACTGATATATCAAATAGTGTCGGGTATAGTGTCCTTGTTTGTAGCAATGATGATATAATTCCAGTAGAGGAATTGAAGGATGATGATGCCCAGAAGATAGTCATATTTGATGACTTTATTTGTGAAAAAAACCAGAAACCATTGATTGATTATTTCATTCGTGGCAGACACAAAAACTGCTCTGTTATTTATCTGAGCCAATCGTTCTACAAAACACCAAAAGATATTCGACTCAATTGCTCTCATTTCTGTGTCTATGACTTTCCTAGCAGCAATGAAAGAGGTCTGATATCCCGTGAGTTGGGTTTCGAAAAGGATAAATACATTAAAGCAACAAACGAGCCATTTTCATTTCTATATGTTGATAAGCCCCTGAAAAGAATTAACAGGAATTTTTATGGAACAATATAACCAAATGATATAAATGGGAATATTCAACGAACATAGTTCATCGTCTTCTTTCACAACAGGAGGATTCAGAACGGTTCCTCTTCAAGGAGCCGCTGGGCCTCAAGGAATAGGGTTTAAATTGACCCAAAATGGCAATTATGATATACAAAACAAAAAACTTGTTAATGTTAAACAAGGAGCTGATCCCAATGATGTTGTCACAAAGAGCCAAATAAAATTGTTGGATAATGCTCGTGGTGATGTGCGAGCTAATAAAGCAGTAATTTACAGCAACAGTGGAAGTGTTCATACCAATAGTATCTATCTACAAGACACGCCAGACGGGGCTGGTAGCTCCAATGATGTTCGATTATTGACTGAGCATCAGTCTTATGAAAACATTCATCTTAATATACCAGATTTGAAAAACTTTGATGGCCATGGTGGACGAGCTAAAAGCGAAATAATGGTTACATCAACAGAACAACATATTACTGGACGGAAAACATTTTTTGATATTAGTGTTTTAAAACCTGATAATAACGATCAAGCGGCGAATAAAAAATATGTCGATGATGAGATTAAAAAAATACCATTACCTGATTTGTCTACATATTTGAAAAAAGATGGCACTGTTGAAATGACTGGAAATCTGGATATGGGTAATCAACAAATTACTAATCTTGGAGCCAATATACAAAATACATATGATGTCGTTAATTTAGGTTTCTGTGATACTAAATATTTACAAAAAGTCTCCAATAGTGACCTCGATATGGACAATCATAAAATCAAAGATATGGCTCAACCAACTGATGATAACGATGCTGTTAATAAACACTACGTTGATCATAACTTTCTCAACAGGTTAACACCCAATGCTCTTGGTGGTGAATTAGATATGAGAGGTCATAAAATAATCGTTCTTGGAAATCCTTCCAATCCCAATGATGCTTCCACTAAAGCATATGTTGATACAGAAATAGCTAAAATACCATCTGTTGGAAGTGATTTGAGTGTATATTTGAAAAAAGATGGAAGTGTTGCAATGACTGGAAACCTTGATATGAATAATAAACAAATCAAAGATATGGCTCAACCAACTGATGATAATGATGCTACTACCAAAAAATATTTTGATGACAAATTGGAGCAAAGTCATCTTGTCAGCAGCCATAAAACAAATGAATTCAAATATCTTACAGATACCGATGAAAGCAGTTCAGAATATAATATCACAGTGTATGGAATAGCTGCTTTCAATCAATCCCCACATCAGAATAAAAAAGCTTATGATATCACATTGATTAAAGACAGTGGAAGTAATGATTACAGATCAAGGATAGGTTTCAATATTTATACTCTTGCTATTGGAACATACACAATTGTGTTTGAATTCTACCCACCAGAAATGACTAATATTCAATTATCATGTGATGCTTCTGAAGCATACATTCACAAAGCTGTACAGCGTGATTTCACTGCTTATAGCAAGCTATTGGTTCAATTCAATAACAACAGCAAACAAACTCCAAATTACATCTATTTGACGATGCATGGAACAGCTACAGCGACTCCAGTACAATGTCATTTGGTTGTTTACGGTGTCAAAGATTGGTCAGATAGCGTTTATCCAGGAGTGTATGATGGCTTGGACAATGTAATGTTTGAATATAAAAATGGAGATATGGAGATGAAAGTCAATTTGGATATGAATAATAAGATTATTTCTGGTTTAATAAATCCGTTATATGATTCTGAAGCAATGAATTTGGGTTATTTTACCAACTTATTCAAAACGAAATACACTGGAACTATTACCAGTGGTGTTTTCCAAAGAACAAATCCAACAAATAATTTTCAAATCGCTGCTGATGGAAATAACTTTTTCAATCTATACTCCATTGTTTTCCAAAGCAATCAACAAGTTGCAAATGCACAAATTTTGATAAATGGGAAAAAACAAGGTGAAACAACCAACACTGACACATACCACAGAATTGGAAACATAATAAGTGGAAGCAATACATTTGATTTGCCCAAATCAAGAAAATTTGTCAGTATTGATTCTATGTCAATATTGGATAATATTGGAGCAGGAACTGCTGTTAATGGAACTTTTGAATTGAAAGTATTATACTCTGATTTTTTTGAAAGATATCATGCTGTCAATAAAAGTTGGTTGTCAAATATTGAAACTTCAAGTGTTGTTAACGGCGACATAAAAAATGGAGTTTTTGAAAATGTACATGGTTACAAATTTGGAACATTAGGCCCGGTTAAAATAAAAAATATTGTAATTAATACAAAAAATCAATACCAAGTTTCTTTTGTCGCCATTGCTAACAGTAAAACTTTATTTTCCCATTTAATACCATTTAATATGAAAATTGGGAGAAATTTTGTAACTACAAATACAACAATCAAACCCAGGATAATTCAAATGGGGATTTTTAAAAGAAGACCAAGTTTTACTTCACCAAGTCTAAACAGAGAAGTCACAGGAACTTTTGAAATTTATTTATCAACACTATTAATATAATGCCATACATTGAAGATAAAAATGGAAACCATATTCTTGATGAAAATGGAAATAAAATTGAATTCACAGTAACTCATGAAAATTTACCAGATGGATTCAAATATAGAGAACCAATACATCTGAATGATGATGGTCATTTGGATACAGAAAATAGACATTTGGTGATAAAAGATGGAGTTAATTCAAATCATGCAATTTCACTCCAACAATTAATAAACAACAATGAAGACATCATCAAACCATATGTTGAAACAAAAATACAACAAGCTCTGGCTCAGTTTAAAGCTCAACAAGCTCAGGAAGCTGTAACGTTTCTCAACAATCAAGTTGCAATGAGAATAGGAAGAAAAAGTGGTACAATACCAAAAACAAATTACACATGGATAAAATTATTGAGTAAAGATGACATTAAAGGAATCAATACATTGCAAGAGATTATTGTGACAAACACATATATCAGGAGAAATGACAGATATCATCATTCCAAATCCGATTTGGTGTCATCATCATTTGATCAATTGGAATTCTTCTTTGATGTGTCATTTGAAAACTATTATTGCTACTTCAACAATCATCCATCTGATTGGACAATGAAGTATTTTGTTGAATATATTAGGATACAATTACCTGACAATAATGACCACTAGGTCGTGGACTCCGTTACTTTATTTTATAAAATAACTAAATAAAAATATTGTAATCAAATTGTATAATGAAAGAATTGTCAGAATTGCAAGAACACATTCGAACATCGATGATAGATTTTCACCGTAAATTGAGTCTTCCAATATTGCCCAGACAGGAATGCAAGATAAAAAGTATCGTAATATTCACATATTTGCATAAAAAATATTACAACACAGGTTTACCTGATGAAGTTTACAAAGAGTTAATTCATGATGGAATCGGATTAATTGGACCTGGAGATGGATGTTTAACAGCTATTCTCCATCGATTATTTGGTTGGCAACCATATATCAGGTCTCATGGAATACTACATGATGCTTATGGCCAATTTTACAACAGATATCATCATGACAAAGGATACATGTACACCATTAATGAGAAAAAAACATATCCTTGGATGAAAAAATGCATGTTTTTGGGTCAAATAACTGGTCTCTATTATTGCATCAAAAATAAGATAACCATATAATATATGCAAAAGAAGAAATTAATAATTGATTTCAATCATATTTCAAATCGATTATCAGAAGAAGAAATTGATGAATTGAAAGCTTATTACATGTCATATCACAAAAAGATGTGGATGTACAAAAGTGCATACAAAAGATTAAAAAAATGGGAGTTTGCTGGTAATATTTCATCCATTGTGTTTGCAACTGGTGGTATTGCATCATCAATTGCAACCAGTGGAGCTTCATTATTGGCAATATCATCAGTTTCTGTCGTAATTCAAGCTTATATGAAGCATAAAAATATTGAAATAAGGTTGTATCAATGCCAATATGCTTTTCAAACTTACGGACATTTATTAAATGAAATAAAAGAAATAATGAGAAATGGACATTTTGATAGAGATGATTTGACAAACAAGCTTACTCAAAATGATGATTTCATTTTGGATAATTCGCCGATTGTCGATAAATGGGGTGACAAATATGATAAAAAATATCAGATATTCACTTATGTATGATTAATAATGTGCATGATTTGGGGGCCAATAATGTCCATAATTTTATCCCAATAAACATTGTATAATTTCATTGTTTTTTTGGATTTTGTCAACTCAATTTGGGAAGAATCAATTTTCATAAATTGCAATATTCTATGCAAAAGATATTTCAAACTGATTATTCTCTTTCGTTTGCCATTGATTTGTGGCAGTATTTTGTTTATTTCAACGAATATTTTATGAATTTTGAAATTGGTTGAACAACTGATTTCAACTTTGTTTTTCAAAATAATTTGATCTAATGTATGCGACAAATGGTATTTTCTATTATACACTGTTTTCTTGTATATTTTGAACAAATTGGCATGAAAATTGATGTATTCTGTTTTGAAATCCTCACCAATCACTTGTCCACAATTCACACAAGTCAATTGACCATAGATATCTCGAATGTTTTGATTTTCACAGCATTGTGGCATATTTGATGTTTTATTGGATGATTCTTTGTGATAGTTGCAAAAGAAGCAATAATCATAGCAATGCAGGGTTTGACAGAGAGATGAATCCACCTGCATGGAATCATCTTTGATGGGGATTGGCATGTGTCTGGCACCCATCGTACCATTCTTGTTATTTGTTTTATGGGGCATACACCCAACAAAACATTCGAAAATTGATGAAAAAATAGTCGAAAAATAGATAAAAATACAAAAATGAAATTGAATGAAAATCGAAAACCAAGTTTAAAACACAAAGTTTGAGGCACAAGTTTTGTCACAAATTTTGTTTAGAAACGAAAATGTCCATAAGCATATGAATCAAGACCATTCGGATGTAGATATCGTTTATCATCAAAACATGACAATGATGTTTTGTTGATGGTGTAACTACCAAGTTCATGATGGTTACTCCTGATTGTTTTCATTTGGTGGTACAATTGTTTTTCATTAAACAACACATCTTTGTAATCAGCATGATTGATTTCTTGTTTTATTACATTCTTTTTGATTCCTTTGGCTGTTTTGCCACCATTGTTGTTATCTTTGATGTATGAATACATCTTGGATCTCAATCCCACAAATTCAGTAATGGGTACACCAGCGGCTTCATCTTTGAATTTTCCAATAACTTTTTTATTTGTTGCATCAAAATATTGATGATTTGATGGATAATCCGAGTTATCAAACATTTCTTTTTTATTCCAAAAATCTTGATACACATCTTCGGCTTCAATTTCGTATGTCAAACTATCAGTATCAGTGAATAGTAATTTGGCTTTGTTACCATATTTTCTTTTGATAAAGTTGTAATGAAAGTCATACATGAGAGTCTTACTCAAATCAAGGATACACATACCAACGTATGTTGGTCGATTGAGAGTCAATGATTCCTTGATTTTGTGGACTGCAACCAAGTTTTCATTAAATATTTTGCTATTGATGAATGTTGGTTTGGAAGTCAGTTTCGATAATTGTTTCTCATTAGTCACCAGTTTAATGTCTTCCCGTTTTCTGATATTCTCCATAGTCTTACCAAACACTGAGTTATTCATCAGTTTGAAGAAATCTTTTTAAAATGCATTCTTTGCATTAGTTCTTTGTCGTGTATTGAAATCAATGTATGTCTTCAACCAGGGTGATTGGTAAAATGACAGAACACGGTGAATTTTAGTTAATTTGAGTCCCAATTCACGGTATAATTGTAAGTTTCTATAATGTAAAACGTATTTTGTTTTGTTTCCCAATGTTGGAATCAGCTTGCTGACTTGTCCACTTTTGATTCCAAATTTTTCTGCAATTCTTTGACAATAATCTGACAGCATATCTTGTGTCACTTTGATTTGTTCAGCACCACATGGATAATCATTATGCAGGTCATGTAATTCATGAGGATATTCCAAATCAACTTCCAATAAATATCCAGTTTTGTTTTCTGCGTCAACTGTTTTCCAATTAATATTTTTTATTTGTTGTTTATTCAACCATTTAAAATTCCCAGTTGGAAGATATTGTGACATAGCCCAACCATAGAGATTGTTTGCATCCAAATACATGAGATATTTACTTGTTTCATTGGGATTCCAATTTTGCATGTATTTGTTGTTGGCTTTACCGTATCTATTGGCAATGTAACTGATTCCGCCTCTCATTCCTTTTTCAACGAATTGATACATATCAATATCCGTTATAAGCTCCAAATTGACTTCAGTCATTTTCAACATTGCATCCCAAGATAATCCCGGAGATGTAAAATAATGACATGGATCCAATCTATAATATTCCAAACATGTTTTCCTGAAATTTTTAAATACATCAGCCAGCAATAAAACATCAGATTTGAGATATAAATCATGGTATTCGCCCATATTTTTCAAATTAAAAGTATTCCAAACATTTTGTGCATGACTGTATTCTTCATCAGTAATATGCTCATTATTCACTTGACTGTAAAATTCATCTTTGGTTGGTAATTGAGTATCATTGAATTTATCAAAATTACTCATATAATCGTACGGATAAACTCCTTTTTGTTTCATTAATCTAAATTTCTCACCTTTGAAGACTTCATTGGTATATTTGTATGCATCTTCTGGTAGATTCTTTACAAGATTAGCCAATGATTGATTCATAAACTGAAGACTGTCGATAAATACTAAATTATAACCCAACATGAAGGCCATGTATTTCTCCATATTATTTGGGATTACATTAATTTTGTGTTGTCTGGTTTCACCTTTTCTATCCACATAAGTATTGGTCTCAATAATTTTACCAATTTCTTGCATTATAAAATGACTATCATATCCTTTCAAATTATGAAATATTACAGGGATTTTGTCAGTTATTGTAAAATCCCTGTTACATTGATTATGGGCTGAGCCACGGAATTCACCATTAATATGACAATGATCTCTGACACGTTTATCTGTTTTCTTGTATTTTTTACCACAAATATGACAAGATGTTGCTTTTTGGAATTTGTCTTCATCTTCTGGAGACATAACTAATGGTTTATTGAATTTGTATTTAATAGTTTGTCTGCAGTATTTGACTTCAGCAAGCATTGCCTCCATGAATTTGTAAACAGCTTTTTCTCCACGATAATATTTTATTGGTTTGGAATATTTGTCATCATAGCAGCAAACAACTTTGTATCCATAACCACAATCAGTGTGTTTTTGATAAGCTTCAGTAAAAGATTGTTGGTTAGATTGTTTACAACCATGAATTGGTTCAGTGATTGCTTCAAAATCTGCGTATATCACGAATGGCGCTTGCATTTGTTTATTATAATTTGTAAATTTTATTTTTGAGCCAACTTCAGGCATTTTGATTGATTGTTCACCATTGATTTCAATACACACTTCCTGATGCTTGTTTAAAACTCGTTCTGATGAAAAACATTGCAAACAATGCATACAAAAATGTTTTCTTTGATGTGATTTGGTTTTGTGGTGCATAAATCGATTAAAATCCTTGATAAGACAGTAATGTTTATTTTCATTTTCTGAGATTAACAGCAAATTCAATACATCATCAAACTTTTCTTTTGAAACATAAATTAGATAAGCTTGTTTCTTTTCATAACCGAATACGTTGATGTTAATACTGTTTTGGGTTTCAATTTTATTATAATGTTTGACTGAAACAGGGAATTCAATGTTATCATAATTCAATTGTTTGACAAATGATTTGTCAGTTTTTTTGATTCTTTGTGGATTGTCATTTCGTGGATTTAAATGACGGACGTGACACCATCGAAAGCATTCATTGTCTTTATTCTTGAGATTTATCAATCCATGTTTGTGATGTTGAAGTTCAGTTGGGAGTTGAATATAAGAACTTCCAGTAAGAGGCTCATATTTGATAATATTGATGTAATGTCCATTGATTGATTTAATTATCCAAGCTGAACCTTCACTAATCCATTTGTGAATATCATTCATAATTTGTTCAACATTAACATCCAAAGATTCTTGAAAATCATTGGCATTAGTTATTGTTTTTGGTTTACTATTAAAATATCCAATTCTGGAGACAGTTTGGTTTCCTTTTTGTTGTTCAAAATAAATTGTCAAAGTTTCAATAAATTTAATTCCTTTCATTTGAGTTAATAATTGTTTCATAAAATGAGCAATAGCTAATCTGGTTGAACTCATTTGAATCAAAGGATCTGTTTCATTTTTAATTCCAACTTCATAAGATTTTGTATATCCCTTGAATGCTCTTGCGACTTCTGTGATTTGGGTTCTTTGTGTTGGAACTGGAGCCATTTTCTTCATCCTTGGCTTCGGGACTGGTGTATCAGCAAATTGTTTTGGAGGAGGAATAATGTTGTTTCTTGGTTGAACAATTGGTCGATCTCTGAATTGCATTGGCGGCTTGATGATTGTATTCTCATAATCTTTTACCATTTGTTTGACAGATTGTCTAGGCTTTGGAATTGGAACCATTTTCTTGGTTCGAGGCTTTGGAACCGGTTTTTGTTTAGCGAGTAATAATTCAATTAACTGTTCTTTCGTTAATTTGGATAGATTAGATTTGTTCATAATATTATATGTTATATTATTTTTATTCGGTGCGTTTGACAGATTTGCTAATGAATGTTAACTGCCAACAACATTCATTCCAGGATTAGCAGTTTGTGGACCACCTGGACGGATCCAATTTCGTGTTATTTTATTGTGGGACATGCCCTGAATACACTCATTTGAGCATACTCAGGAAATGTTTACACAATAATTACCAAAATTCAATGCTTGGTAAATGTTCTTGAAGTTGTTTTTTGAATGGAAAGTTTCCATTTTCGATTTTTTTCATCATTGAATTGTATTTTTTATCAATTTTTTGTTTCTCATATTCTGTAAATTCATCATCTGATTCCTCCAATTCAATGTCCATTTTGATTGATTTAATTGGTTTTTCAGTTTTAATTTCAATCTTTGTTTTGTATTTCCTGGCTTCAAGAGCGTGTTTAGCATTTTCTGATTGTGTAACTAATTCAAGGTTATTAATGCAATTGTTTTGTCTATTGGAGTCAATGTGATTGATTTGCAATTTATCAGAAATATTGCCATTATAACATTCGTAGACAAAACGATGAACCAAAACCTTTTTTGATGGTAATCCAATTTGATTTAATGTTATATTAAAATAACAATTTAATTGAAGATTACCAATTGAACATCTTTTGGTTTTTTTATTATAAATTTGACCGTATTTATTGGCTCCAAAGTTGGTATATATATGATGATAATAAAATTTTTCACATTTCATTGGAACATTTTGCTTTTTTGATTTTTGTTTACCAAGTCTAATTTTTCCATCGTATATCATATTTTGTTGTCGTGTTACAAGCTCAAGATTAACAATTGAATTATCTTGTTTATCATTATTGATATGGTGTATTTCATATCCAACTGGGATTATTTGTTGTTTTATTGATTCTCAAATAAATCGATGAGATTTATATTTTTTTTCACTATTTTTATTGTGAACAGTTGTTTGCAAATACCCAGTTAAATGTAATCTTCCTTTTCTTGGAATCAATCTCTTTCGATTAATAATATGACCACCTTTTGAAGCTCCATAATTGTCGTATAATGGATGACAAAAATATGTTTTTTCATTATGAATAATAATCTTTGTGGCTGGAATTGTCTTAGCTAGATTCTCACCAGCAGAAGAATCCACATATGCGATTTTTGATTTTTGATTTTTTTTCATTTTTTCTCGTTAATGTATACTATAATTATCTCTTCAAGTAGTTTTGGTTTTAAAAATGTTGTCAAATTGATTTCCAAAACCCCATTATTCATAGTTAAATCAAAATATAGCCAAACAACCCTTGTATGCATTGATGATTCATCATTGTAAAGTGGAAAATTAATGTCATCCAAATCGTTACACATTCTGTAAAACATCTTATTAATTATTTTATTTTCTGTGCGTGTAAACTCACAATCATTGTCTTCCATTGGTGGAAAATCCATTAATCTATTGACAACTCTCAATTCTTCTTCAGAGTATGAGCTGTTCAAAAATTCTTTTCTGGCTTGTTGCATATATTTGATATTTTCAGATGCTGTGACCAACGAAAGATTTTCACTTGAATTGTCTTGGCGGTCACAATTAATGTGATGAATTTGCATTCCAGGTGGAATATGTGTCTGATTTACGGCCTCATAGACGAATCGACGAGCGGGGCATGTATTGTTACGTCCCGGAGAAATTATATAATAACCATTTTCAGATAAGTATCCTTTTCTAGGTTCTAATCTTTTTCGATTGATTATGTAACCATCATGTGAGGCTCCGTAATTTTCAAATGTTGGATGAATAAAATATGTTTTATCATTATGATCAAATTGGTTGTTCATATAAATTAGATTACATAATTTTTCGAAACCGGTTATAACCGGTTTTTTTTCTTCATCATTCAAATCAGCGATTGATGAGTTGGTTGGATTTAATCGATGATTGTTTGTGAGTTGGGGATCAGTTTGGTGTCATTTATGAAAGCGAGGATTTAGGTTTTTCATAAACGAGGATAAAAATTTAGGTTTTTGAAAAACCTAAATTTAGGTTTTTGAGTTCATTGTTGAATCAGGTATGAATTCAGTGATATTTTCAAAAGTGTGCTTATACGCCCAATTATCTAACTACTAGTTTGCATGCAAATAAAATGTAGTTGATATGAAGTTGTAATTGTTGTCATTGTTGGTGGTATGTGCAATCGCCGTGCAATAATGTGGTATGTCTTTTTAGGTGCTGACAAAAGTGTACATTAGCCTTGGTTGTCTCGCAAGATATGTAAGTAAAAGCTTGTTAAGGCGAATAGACCCAAAATTTATCATTTGCAAATTTGTCATTTTGCTCGTGAACGTTAACTGCTGCAATGGTTTGTCGTTACAGTACCTGTCCCAGTACAGTCAGAAACTTGGTTACTTGCCTGCTAAGTTTGAGAAGTTGGTGAGTACAGAGACTATATTTATATCGATTCAGGTAAAGGACCCAGATCTGTAGTTTATCATCCTGTCACTACATTATCACTAAACCACATATAGTAAACGTGTCGTGCACATGTCGTCACGGTCAAATTCTCAACGAACAACAATGGCGGTCTTTTGAAACAAAGGTTTACAGACCTTTGACATGAGAGAGGTGTCACGTTTAATGCAATCAAACTGCAATGTGTTTATTGTGAGCTGAGGACGAGACTTTCAAGCTGGACGGACGAAAGTGTCAAACTACTGATCTCTACTAACACGAAAACAAATTTTGTGATGGCGCAACCACTTCATCTAATAGTTGTTGAAGAACAACCGAAGCAACGAGTCTTAGCAGAAGAAGTTGAAGAAGTCTGGAAATGAGTATTCCCAGCCACAACTGCGTTTTGACGGTTGGAAAAGTGTTCTATAGGGAACCTCAGACAAATCAACCAAAACTGGTTTAGGTTAAACAGGAACGTGTCGCTCTACCCTGTTGTATAAATGGGTACCGTCTGAGAGGTAATACTCTTCATGCTCAAGCTCTAGACTTTGCCCTTAGCTGCAAATAGGAAACAACTGACCACAAATGTCTTTTCACTCTCTTGAGTTTTTAAAAAATACAGAACTGATTCTTTCTTTGCTGTACTATTAATTCGATTTTATGAGTTTTTAAAGAACATTTAGTTTCCAGGATGCTCAAGTGAATATATGATAACTGTATTATTTAGGTTAGATGCAACAACTGCAGGGTGTGTGCGTATGACCACAACTCAGTTTCAAATGTGCTAGCCTTCTTGCTATGTATGCCAACCTGGCTACTTAAGCCGCATTAGGAATAACAAAAGAAAGTACAACATGACATGTAACCTTTTAAAATTGATCCGCAGGTCAAAATGACAGGCACCCACTTGTCCCAGCAAGTGTATGCGCTTCTGACTTATATACAGGCCACTTAAACCCGACTCTTCTGGAGCAGAGTACTATAGCCAAGAATAAACCTAAGGACAAGAAAAAGGCGCCCAGAGGACAGACCGTGCCAGGGAAGGTAAGCAGTGCATGCCAGTATGCACTTAGAAAGATTTAGCGTTGCATTTTGTTGTGAAGCTAATGTAAGGGTGTATTTTCGACTTTAATTTTGGAATACAGTTGTTATTTCCTTTCGGTAGTTTTGATGGATATTTTCCAGATTATTTGACATTATGACGATGCGTACTAGCCCCCTACCACAGGTTTGACAGTACAGTGTGTTACAAGGATCTTTCATCTCAATTGC
Source organism: Pavona decussata (assembly GCF_977016875.1). Taxonomy (NCBI): domain Eukaryota; kingdom Metazoa; phylum Cnidaria; class Anthozoa; order Scleractinia; family Agariciidae; genus Pavona; species Pavona decussata. The sequence continues at coordinate 514,088 of NW_028145724.1, forward strand.
TTCTTTAAATATTCTGCCAGTTTCTTTTTTGGTGGCAGTCTGAGAGGCAGGATAGCATCAGACGTTTTGTGGGGTTTTCTTAATTTTCCACCTTGGCGCCTAACATTGTGTAAATTATTTTAAACTAAGCAAACTCAAGTCAATCCCAAACCTGATTTATGCCATTGAACAGTACGAGCGCTACCTTATACAGCTGTCTAAGAAGTCGAAGGTGAGCTAAAACTTTCTCCGGCCCTCCCCACTTTTCTGCACCCATTCCCAAAATAAGCACAGATGCTTATGCTAGGATGGTGATAAATAACAATTCTTCCAATTGATATTATTGGATGCAAGCCGCCATTCAAATTGCAATCCTTCACAATATGCTGCTCTGTTGCATCCTTTGCTTCATGGCAGATACCTTGGCATCCGGTATCTTCCATCTTCACTTGCATAAAACCTTAAATATTTCCACGTGTTGTGATTCTGTAGATCAACCTGATGGAGCACTTTAAGCGCAGTACAGCACGAGACTTTAAAATCAATGGCGCTACACTGGAGGCTGCACTGAGAGAGGAATCAAGTGAAGATGAGGAGGAAGAGGATGATGGCGATAATGATGAACAAGATGAGGTAAGTAATTAGTTAATTAGTAATTAGTAAACTTGATACAGGCCTCAATCAGGATTGTGACGGACGGGGAGTACTCAAGGAAGAGCACAGTTTCTTCAAAGCGGGGGAAAAGTCAGGGAATTTTGCATTTAAGTCAGGGCGACCCAATATTCTATCTGACGAGCCAGTGAAAGGTCAAGAATTTAGGATATAAGAAAATGATTCACAATCTTTGCCAAGTTTCACCTGTACGTAACAACCTATCAGAAACATTGCTAAAAACGTGGTTTATCTTTACTTCACAGAATAGGTCTGATGAAGAAGAAAACAAAGAACCTCCAAAGAAAAAGGAAAAACTAATGGAATTACAGAAGAAAGCGAGCAAGCTTAGTTTAAAACAGAAGAATTCAAAGCCTCTTTCACGTGAAACAAATAGTAACATTTCTTAGTCCTACCTTAACTTCTAGTTTGTTATAAGTTTATCTCTTGACATTGGAGCGGTTTTTGATTGAGATTATAAACGCAAAACAAATCAAAAGTAATCAATCAACCAGTCACATCAAGCAGAAACAGCATAATGAACCAATCAGAGTTCAAAGCAAATACGTACCATACTTTCCACACTAAATTAAAAAGCACCATTACTGCTGATTGTTTGAGCATACGTAAGCAGGCTGTAAGACTGCGTTCACACTTGAGGGAATTAAGTTCAACTTGAACAGCTTTAGACGAAACAAGTTTTTCCCAAACGTGTTCTCAAAAAGATTGTTCCCACTGGAAGTCTTGTCAATATTTGAGCCGGCAGTTCACTTCTGCTGGTTTAGGCTTAACACAACAGAATAAAAGCTATTATTTGAAGTCAGAGGGAACATAATTTAAAGGCAATTAAAGAAACTAGAACGGAACTGAGTGTTTAGTTTAACTTTTGCTGCCACCGGCGCCTTGTGCAATGGTTTATAAAACACGCAGATGAAAGTTTTCTCGTTTCTGATCCTGTTCTGCTTCGAACCGTCGTCTTTTCTCTTCTGGCTCGGCTTCTTGTTTACGTCTACGTTCTTCAGACTCCAGGAATCGTCTCTCGGACTCTTGCTGAATTTCAAAAAATTTCTCCATGAAACTTTCGATTTTGTCAGCAGGTGTTGACTTTGGCTGTTTACCTTTCTTGCCTGCTTTGTTCTAAATTATTTTCAGAAGTAGGTAGGGTAGGTGCATCGTCGTCTTCGCTACCATTGACAGAGACGTTTTCTGCAGTGACAGCCTCACACAAAAATCTCTCCTCGTCCAAGCCGTCGACACTGGACAACACAGATTCAGTTTCCAGTGCATCCCACGTGTTGTCACTACTGCTTGACGATCCCCCCGCAACTGACGACAATGTTGACAGTGGAGTTATACTTGGTTTGCGACCTAGCACTTTATCTATTACCTCATAGAAGGGAAAAGAGATTTTTCCTTGACCCGAGGTATTGTTCAGTGTTTTAACCTTCTTATATCTCTCCTGCAAGTTGTGCATCCTGGTCTTGCCTTGGTCGCCGCTTCGACTATAGCCGCTTTCTTGAAGTTTTATGGCTATGCCTTCCCAAATGTTTTTCTTACGACCCATGGATGCGAGCTGGCGGTGAATATCTTCTTCTGCCCAAAGACCGATGAGTGTTTTCGTCTCAACAAAGCCCCAGTTTTGTGTTTTCCCAGCGACCAAAGAAACGCCACTGTCCGCCATCTTGAAGTTGTTTACAAAAACCACGATCGAAACTACCTCGCGAGGTGGTTTCGATGTTGGTTATTGTAAGTATGTTTCGATCTAGTTTCGCGCGTTCAGTCATCAAGTATGAACGCTTGTTTTAGTCAAACATGTTTCAAACGTGATAAACATAATTCGGCCTAGTGTGAACGCGGTCTAACAAACCGAGATTAAACAGGTTTACCTCATTGTTTCTTTGCGTTTAAAGTAAGCTTTGTTTAGAATTAGCATCCTGACATATCAAGCTTTATTGCACAAAGATCTATACGTATAAAATAAAATAAAAAGAAAGGAAAGAAGAAAAAGGCATCTTGAAAGGCAGTTTAGAGGTTATCATAGTTGCTGTTATCATAATTGTAACTTAGGCCTAAGTTAGCTTTAAATAACTCCTAACTAAATCTTTTTCTCCTAGGCTGTCCAAAATAACAAAAAATAATTTTCAGTTTGAAAAAAAATTTGAACCTTTAACTCGGCAACGATTGCATTTCTCACCAGGAATCCACGATTTGTGTATTACGGTTACCCTCTCTTTTCGTATTTTGGCAAATTTAAGCAACTCAACGTGGCCTTGTCACAAGCTGCAGGTTTTTTGAGACGTCCAAGCGGTTTCTTGGCGACATCATTAGGAGTGTTTGATATACTTTATGATCAAGCCAAAAAAATTTGTCAAACTCAGGAGTCTATGCTCATTCAGCGTGGGGATCAAAACCTTCCATCGCAACTAAGATTTTCTCTTTTCAGACCTATTAAGGCGTGTAGGTTCTTTCACAAAGGTTACTATGACCTCAAAAAGTCTCCCTGGTGTGTAAAATAAATTTGTAGAAACACTTCTAATCTGTTGTTATTGTCGTTCATGTTATCATTGATGCAGTTAACTGAATTGTTTTAACTGTTTCATCCCCAACAAAACTCAACCTGGGTAACGGTGCGTGAAACGGAACACGCGACTTCAATTGGACTTGAATGTTTGGAACCATCTTGTAATATCACCTTTTGCCGTTTATTATCAGGAAATAAATTTTCATTTGCGCGAAAATATTGGTCAATAAAATTAATGTTAAATAAGTTTAGCTACAAAATGAAAAGAAGATTCATTAAGGGCAATTAAAATAGCGTTCTATCGAAAACAACACTCCTTAGAGCGAATGAAGATTCATTAGCCTAGGGTTAACGTTCCATTGCGCGAATAAAATTTCAATTACAAAAGATTTTTAGTTTCGTGGTTTTTGACTAATTTCTCACTGGATTTATATCCGCTCGTTAAAGAACATTAAGAAGTGTCTAATGTTTGCTCTGTTATTTCCATTAAATTGAACTGATATTCGCATTAATGGATGTTCTTCTCTTTGTAAAATGCCTTATTGATGACGCCGAAAATTAAAACGTTTGTCTATTTTATCATACAATGAATACACATTCGCTTTATTGATTTAATTTTTAACACTAATGAAATTTTATTGCGTGATGATGAAGGGCATAAGGTGTAATAAAACTTTTTCCAAAACAATTTCCCTTCAGTTTTAAGTTACAATTTTCATCACCTTGAGCTTAAAGTTAGCTTTGAAGAGTTTTTGAACCAGTTGAATCCTCAGTTAACTTTTAATTGGGGATTAGATTTTGAACAACCAGGTAGTTTATTATCGATCATTAAAACATACTTATTTGACACTGTATTGGCCTTAAAGTGTATGACTGGGTCTGCCCTTTCTTATCTTGCATCGAGGTTCATGAAATAGAAAAGAGAGGAAGTAAGTGGGCATGTGGCCCCCCGTTGACAACTTTAACATATTCTGGTACAATTCCCTAATTCGAATAAATGACCGGCCCGTTTTCTATAAACATTGGTCAAGCCACGGCATCAGCAAAATTTCTCACTTACAAGCCGAGAATGGTACCCTTCTTAGGTATGACCTTAGTATGAGTAATGAAAAACTTGGAAAGTCATGGAAACTTAAACCATGGAAAGTCTTTAAAATCAAAATAACTGTGTTACGTCAGCTATCTTATGAGGTGTTTAGGTAGATCTCCAGTACTAAGGACCATAGTGATGTGTGAGACTTCGTTGTCACGATGGTTTCCAGCAAACGACAGTAGAATTATTATTAATTTCTTGATTAAAATTACAAAAACACTAGAACATACATGTATAACATTTTATCCTATGCCATAGAGAATACAGCCAATCAGAAACCTAGACACCCATTGCATATTCTGCAGTATGCAACGGGTAGTATTCCATGAAAAAATCCCCGCGTTCATCGTGGCTTACAATTTTTTCCCACCAAAAGATGGATTGAAGAGCCTGTGACATGTCAAAATTTTCATTCAGAAAAAAATTACTGCCAACAACTAAAACATGCAAGAAGAATACCCCAGTATTGACCTTTTTATTTTGAATTCCTGGAATCAGACGTCAAACAGGAAAACAAAACCGATCAGTATGAGTTGCGTGGGATAAATTAGTTATGCAATGCTTTCTCGTGGAATACCATGAATATCCCACTCATACTTGATTCTTGTTTGTATACAGCTATTTCAATTAACGTTGTCGGATTGAAATCAAGCTAAAAGACAAGACCGCAATGTTTTGTGGGATTATTTTTTATGAATAATTTCATCAAAATCATTCCTGCACTTGCAGGTCATTGTACTGCTAATTACAACCTATTGTTTTCTCCAGGCATGACTGATTTTGATTAATTTATTCATAAAAATCCCACGTAAACTTTCGGTCTTGTCTTTTAGCTTTATGCTTTGAACCGACAACGTTAACTGAAATAGCTGTATACACTTGCCTAAAGGCTCATGTGTATACTAAGAAATATCAAGTAACTCGTGGGATATTTCTCTGTGTTAGTATACCACTCAAATGCATTGCATAACTAGTATCTACCTTAGTGCAAGTGCTTTTAAGACATGAAAATACAGTTTTATTGTTCGATAATTGTTATTTCACAGAGTGAACCATCTTGTCATAAACAATGCCATTTAGTGTAGTAACAACTCACAGATCTGGTTGTTTGAAGGAGTGAGTCAATTAAACTAAAGACTGCCAAATTTTACAGTACTATAAGAAAATTATGTAATTTAAATGTAGTTATGTTCTATTTTTAAAGAGCATTCATGGCACAGAGTAGTGACTATCCTTTGTACATAACGTAACTTTATTTTAACATTATTTCAAATTCTTGATCTTTGCCTATGATTACAGTGTAAATTATTATCACTACGACATGGAAGGAATAGACTACTGTAACACTCTTTACGACACCACAATCCAAAATTGGCCAACAATGGGAAAAAGCTTTTAAATAACTCTGGTAGCTAACCATGTCTGACAAAAGTCAAAAATAGTCAACCCTGTATGATTCACTGGTCTGGGCTGTGCCAAAAAGCACAGGCTGGCCTGGAAGAGCCAACAGTTGTCAGAATTTGGTATATTCTGGCTTTGACAGGCCTCGGCCAGTCAAGGCCAGCTTTGGCCAGTGTAAACACAAAGGAAAGTAACTTTTCCCAGTCTGAACTGGCCCAGCTCAGCCAAGTCCAGGCTGGGCATAGTAATCAGCCAGGCCCAGGCTAGCCTGGGCCAGTACAGGCCAGCCTGAGCCGGGCTGGGCCAGCCAGGGCAGGACAACGTTATGCACGGAAGTATGTTTTTGTTTTCTATACCTGCTTGATCCTTGTATATTCTTGAGTTAGCTATTGGAAGATTGCTTTCACATCCTCCGTATAAACAAGATATTTTGATGGTGAAAAATGCAGTCATTCTGCATGGTCACCAAAAAAACTTGCCAGATATTAAAAGTAAAGCTGTAAAGTTCTGACTAAACAGGCAAGTTTCTGATTGCTAATCACATCAGTGCTTACCTTGATACTCATCCCAAGTCTCCAAACATTTCTCTTTGTAACATTAACTTTCCTCTTCTAAAGGTAAGAAAGGATGAGAGAACATTATGCAACTGATTTTCTTTAAATGTTTAATGCAAATAGGATGTCTTGTGTATTAAATGTTATAAAAACATGTGCAAATTGGATGGTAATTTATGTGACATTGAACACAGTAATATACATTTAATTGATTATTACTCAATTTAGCAGCTGACTTTTGCATTTACCGTACAGTGGTCATAAATTAAGACATTTTCTTTCTTCACTTAAGTTGTCAGTACTAAATTATAATAACCAGGATTCTTCTTGTCTACCAGTTTAAAGATCAAAATAGTAAAGTAACGGTTTTTACCTTTTTAAATGTCTTGGCCAAACGAGAAGCATAATCTCTAAGAGTTGTAGAATGTGCAGTTCCACAATAAAATATTTACCCACCCCTTTATTTATTTGTCTATTCACAAAACTACTTCCACCTTCGCTAATAATGAGTCTCAAAACTGAACAGATAGGACAATCACTTGTCAATCACTTGTAGAATTACAGACTGAACTTGACTTCTCTCAGTCCTATTCATACAACTGTTTATTGTTACGTGAAAATTGGAGCAAGTTCAAGTTGACTTTACAGCATGAGAGCCACAAGGGAACACATGAAAAATTTACACTACACACAAGTGATTTCTCCATCAACACTGATTCACTTTTCATTACCATTTTTCAACACCACCCTCCTCTTTCTTACTGGACTTACCACAGGTGAGGATTTGTTCCATGTTGGGAACTCAGGTTTAACATTTGTACTCTGAAAGAAGATAAATCCATCAATAATGTTTCCCTTACAATATTCTTTCAAGGTGTTATTATTCAAAGGAAAGCTACTAAGCCACACCTTCCTTTGCTATGCAACTGTCAATGTTGAACCAAAAAAGTGGGAGAGAGGCTAGCAAGTTGTAATCATAATTTTTCAATTTTAGACTTTTTTGTCCAATGCCTCACCCTGTAACCCAAGTGGTGATAAAATCAGGTTATACCCTCTTGTTCAACTAGAGTTTAACTGCGTATTTGTTGAAATGTAAATGTTTATTCATTTCTAAAAAAATACATCACAATTATTACAAATACATCAAGAATAACTAAGTATACAAGAAAAACGAATTACCCCGGTATATACATATATTATTTGTGGAATGTGAATTTTTTAGTCATTCTGTAGTGTAACTCCTAATTTACCATGTTGTTCTATACTATTTATTGCAGGGTATTCTATGGTAGTTCCTTTCTTCTTGTTCCAGTAAACAAAGTGATCCAACATTTGAACGGTCACACTTTAGAATTTTATCCACAGACTCAAAAGTTAAAACCCTTGATGCAGCATAATAAACAGCAACCAAGGGAAGTGCTGCTAAGCAGCTGTTATTTAAATGGTCACACTTAAGGGTTTTATCAACAACCTCAAAAGCTGGAACTACTTGATACTATGAAAGAAACAGTACCACACGAAAGTACTGCTCAGTAGCTGTCATTTTGTTGGGCCCACTTTACGATTTCCACAGATTCGAGAACCACTATGTACAGATTAGCAAATAATACTGTGGGAAAGTACTGCTTGCTCGCTTTCGTTTGAATGGTCAGACTTTAGAATTTCATCCTCAGGCTATGAAAAAAAAGGCCATTCCGTACAACAGAGTAGCCTGCAGTGCTATAAGGGTTATTAAGGGACTACTGAATTGTCACACTATACAACTTCAGGGTGTAACTATGCTTGGACATTTTATGTTGGGAATGAACAACAGATGCAATAATGGTGGGACAGGTCTATATTGCAAGTAACATTCCACAGGTCACTAGTACAGGTCAATGTTGCAATGGGATGTAACCAAGAGTCAAAGCATGCCCTTGGCCTGAATTAGCTCTTCTAAGTTTAGTGTGGGGTTAGGGCTAGGAGACCCTGTTTAGCTTGGTTGTATACAATTATCAAAGTGAGGTGTATTTGTGACCTGTGACATGTAAAATAAACGTTTTATATTTGTTGTATTAAATGTACTGTGTACTGTGACATGTAAAATAAACGTTTTATATTTGTTGTATTAAATAAAAACTTTAGTTGGCCTATCATGAATTGCCTATCACAATCTGATTTAACAAAGAGGGGATAACTGTATCCAGCGAATAAGTCGCTAATCCAGTGGATACAATGTATCGGTTGGAGTACATTTTATCTGCTGGATAGCGAATAATCCACTGGATAGAGTTATCCGCTCTTTGAACAACCGGGTCCAGAAGTTTTAACTTTTAAAAAAGTAAATTAAAGGTAGAGTTAAGATTTGAATGGTGACTTACTCATGTGGAAGTGTAAAAAACGATAAAATCTGCCTTAGTTATACTTGTGGGTGCCTAGCTTCCTCCAGGGATGAAAGGAAGAGCGAATCTGGAGAAGAATAATTTTGGCAGGACCATTGTGCCGTTTTTAGCGGGAAGGTTTGGTTATGTTAATGAAGATCCGTAGCGGTTCGATGTCGTATTTATGTGGCTTAGTTATTGTTGATTTTTTTGACCACCTGGTGGTGGAAGGGCATCATTAAGTCCCGATACCCGCAAGTCACTGGCACCTTTCAAAGAAACGAAACGTGTCTTCCATCCTTCCATCGTTGAAACAGCTTTTAAGCGCTATTGCTTTAGCGATGGGTGGTGGATCGATCCAGGCGGAAAGTTTATCAGCAACTCTTAATGTTCCTGTCCACTGTAATCTTTAGTTTAGCCGGTATTACCGTGAGTTGTGACACATTTTCAAAGCTATGTCATGATCGAATTAGGGAAATGAAGAGTTGGTTTTAGACTTAAAAAATTTTCCTTCACCTCCGGACTGTGGGTTCCTCGTCAGAAAAATCCGCCATCACCCACAATGCAAGGGAAACCTTCAATCTTGTACCACAGTCCAACCAACAACGTAAGACGTAAGAATACTAACCCCCAAAACGTAGGAAAACTAACCCCCAAACGTAAGAAAACTAATCACCAAACGTAAGAATTACTAACCCCCACACGTAAGAAAACTAACCCCCAAAGTTAAGAAAACTAACCGCCAAACGAAAGAATTACTAACCCCCAAACGTTAGAAAACTGACCCCCAAACGTAAGAATCCTTAATCCCCAAACGTAAGAAAACTAACCCCCAAACGTAAGAAGACTAACGCCCAAACGTAAGAATCACTAACCCCCAAACGTAAGAATCCTTAACCAACGAACGTTAAAAAACTAACCCCCAGACGTAAGAAAACTAACCCCCAAACGTAAAAAAATAAACACCCAAACGTAAGAATTACTTACCCCCACACGTAAGAAAACTAACCCCCTAACGTAAGAATCCTTAACCCCCAAACGTAAGAAAACTAACCACCAAACGTAAGAATTACTAACCCCCAAAAGTAAGAAGACCAACCCCCAGACATAAGAATCCTTACTCCATACAGGAAATTCTATGAGTCTGCTCCCAAGGGAGGCACAAAACCTACTCCATAGTAGCTTTTCTTGCATGCTGATTCCATTTTCAATGTTTTCACTTGACTCTGACCAAGGCAAAGTCAAATACTCACCCCTATATGGACGGGGAAGCAAAGTGACGATTTTGGTAGGTCGCCAATTTATATCAGGAATGTTGCCACTCGAAAGAGCGTCCAAAAAAACGTAGTTGGGACACATTTTTAATAGAAATTGGCCACCTAACCAGAAGTGCACTTTTTTGATGGGCCTACCCTACCCCCCTCAGGGGCAGTTCTATGAGTCTGCTTCCAAGGGAGGCACACAACCTACTCCATAGTAGGTTTTCTTGCATGCTGATTCCCTTTTCGATGTTTTCACTTGACTCTGACCAAGGCAAACTCAAATACTCGCCCCTATATGGACGGGGAAGCAAAGTGACGATTTTGGTAGGTCGCCATTTTCAATCAGGAATGTTGCTAATCGAAAGAGCGTCCAAAAAAACGTAGCTGGGCCACATTTTTGTTAGAAATTGGCGACCTAACCAAAACTGCACTTTTTTGATGGGCCTACCCTACTCCCCTCAGGGGCAGTTCTATGAGTCTGCTCCTAAGGGAGACACAAAACCTACTCCATAGTAAGTTTTCTTAAATGCTGATTCCATTTTCAATGTTTTCACTTGACTCTGACCAAGGCAAAGTTAAATACTTACCCCTATATGGACGGGGAAGCAAAGTGACGATTTTGGTAGGTCGCCATTTTCAATCAGGAATGTTGCCAATCGAAAGTTTGTCCAAGAAAACGCAGTTGGGACATATTTTTGTTAGAAATTGGCGACCTAACCAAAAGTGCCCTTTTTTGATGGGCCTTTCCTACGCCCCTCAGGGGAATTTCTATGAGTCGGCTCCCAAGGGAGGCACAAAACCTACTCCATAGTAGGTTTTCTTGCATGCTGATTCCATTTTCAATGTTTTCTCTTGACTCTCACTAAGGCAAAGTCAAATATTCACCCTCATATGGACGGGGAAGCAAAGTGACGATTTTGGTAGGTCGCCATTTTCAATCAGGAATGTTGCCAATCGAAAGAGCGTCCAAGAAAACGTAGTTGAGACACATTTTTGTTAGAAATTGGCGACGTAACCAAAAGCGCCTTTTTTTGATGGGCCTTTCCTACGCCCCTCAGGGGAATTTCTATGAGTCTGCTCCCAAGGGAAGCACCAACCTACTCCATAGTAGGTTTTCTCGCATGCTGATTCCATTTTCCATGTTTTTACGTGACTGTGACCAGGACAAAGTCAAATACTCACCCCTATATGGACGGGGAAGCAAAGTGACAATTTTGGTCAGTCGCCATTTTTAATCCGGAATATTGCCAATCGAAAGAGCCTCCAAAAAAACGAAGTTGGGACACATTTTTGCTAGAAATTGGCAACCTAACAAAAAGTGCACTTTTTTGATGGGCCTAGCTTACCCCTCTCAGGGGTAGTTCTATGAGTCAGCTCCCAAGGGAGGCACAAAACCTACTCCGTAGTAGGTTTTCTTGCATGCTGATTCCATTTTCCATGTTTTCACTTGAATCTGACCAAGGCAAAGTCAAATACTCACCCCTATATGGGCGGGAAAGCAAAGTGACGATTTTGGTAGGTCGCCATTTTCAATGAGGAATGTTGCCAATTGAAAGAGCATCCAAGAAAACGTAGTTGAGACACATTTTTGTTAGAAATTGGCGACGTAACCAAAAGCGCCTTTTTTTGATGGGCCTTTCCTACGCCCCTCAGGGGAATTTCTATGAGTCTGCGCCCAAGGGAGGCACAAAACATACTCCATAGTAGATTTTCTTGCATGCTGATTCCATTTTCAATGTTTTCTCTTAACTCTGACCAAGGCAAAGTCAAATACTCACCCCGATATGGACGGGGAAGCAAAGTGACGATTTTGGTAAGTCGCCATTTTCAATCAGGAATGTTGCCTATCGAAAGAGCGTCCAAAAAAACGTAGTTGGGACACATTTTTGTTAAAAATTGGCTACCTAACCAAAAGTGCACTTTTTTGATGGGCCTACCCTTCCCCCGTCAGAAGTAGTTTAATAAGTCTGCTCCCAAGGGAAGGTCTAAACCTACTCCATAGTAGGTTTTTTTGCATGGTGATTCCATTTTCCATGTTTTGACGTGACTCTGACCGAGGCAAAGTCAAATACTCACCCCTATATGGACGGGAAAGCAAAGTGACGATTTTGATAGGTCGCCATTTTCAATCAGGAATGTTGCCAATCGAAAGAGCGTCCAAAAAAACGTAGTTGGGACACATTTTTGTTAGAAATTGGCGACCTAACCAAACGTGCACTTTTTTGTAGGGCCTACCCTACCCTCCTCAGGGGCAGTTCTATGAGTCTGCTACCAAGGGAGGCACAAAACCTACTCCATAGTAGGTTTTCTTGCATGCTGATTCTATTTTCCATCTTTTCCTTTGATTCTAACCAAGGCAAAGTCAAATACTCACCTCTATACGGACGGGGAAGCAAAGTGACGATTTTGGTAGGTCGCCATTTTCAATCAGGAATGTTGCCAATCGAAAGAGCGTCCAAAAAAACGTAGTTGGGACACATTTTTGTTAGAAATTGACGACCTAACTAAAAGTGCACTTTTTTAATGGGCCTACCCTACACCCTCAGGGGCAGTTCTATGAGTCTGCTCACAAGGAAGGAACAAAACCTACTCCATAGTAGGTTTTCTCTCATGCTGATTCCATTTTCGATGTTTTCACTTGACTCTGACCAAGGCAAAGTCAAATACTCACCCTTATATGGACGGGAAAGCAAAGTGAGGATTTTGGTAGGTCGCCATTTTCAATCAGGAATGTTGCCAATCGAAAGAGCGTCCAAAAAAATGTAGCTGGGACACATTTTTGTTAGAAATTGGCGACCTAACCAAAAGTGCTCTTTTTTAATGGGCCTACCCTACCCCCCTCAGGGGCAGTTCTATGAGTGTGCTCCCAAGGGAGGCACAAAACGTACTCTATAGTAGGTTTTCTTGCATGCTGATTCCATTTTCAATGTTGTTACTTGACTCTGACCGAGGCAAAGTCAAATACTTACCCCCATATTGACGGGAAAGCAAATTGACGATTATCGTAGGTCGCCATTTTCAATAAGAAATGTTGCCAATCGAAAAATCGTCCAAAAAAAACGTAGTTGGGAAACATTTTTGTTAGAAATTGGCGACCGAACCAAAAGTGCACTTTTTTGCTGGGCCTACCCTACCCCTCCCAGGGGCAGTTCTATGAGTCTGCTCCCAATGGAGGCAAAAAACCTACTCTATAGTAGGTTTTCTTGCATGCTGATTCCATTTTCAAAGTTTTCTCTTGACTCTGACCAAGGCAAAGTGAAATACTCAACCCTATATGGACGGGAAAGCAAAGTGACGATTTTGGTAGGTCGCCATTTCCAATTAGGAATGTTGCCAATCGAAAGAGCGTCCAAAAAAACGTAGTTGGGACACATTTTTTATAGAAATTGGCGACCTAACCAAAAGTGCACTGTTTTGATGGGCCTACCCTACCCCCGTCTGGGGCCGTTCTATGAGTCTGCTCTCAAGGGAAGCACTAAACCTACTCCATAGTAGGTTTTCTTGCATGCTGATTCCATTTTCCATGTTTTCACGTGACTCTGACCAAGGCAAAGTCAAATACTTACCCCTATATGGACGGGGAAGCAACGTGACGATTTTGTTAGGTCGCCATTTTCAATCAGCACTGTTGCCAATCGAAAGAGCGTCCGAAAAAACGTAGTTGCAACACATTTTTGTTAGAAATTGAGGACCAAACCAAAAGTGCACTTTTTTGATGGGCCTACCAAACCCCCCTTAGTGGTAGTTTTATGAGTCTGCTCCCAAGGGAGGCACAAAATCTACTCCATAGTAGGTTTTTTTGCATGCTGATTCTATTTTCAATGTTTTTACTTGACAATGACCAAGGCAAAGTCAAATACTTACCCCTAATGAGCGGGAAAGCAAAGTGACGAGTTTGGTATGTGGCCATTTTTAATCAGGAATGTTGCCAATCGAAAGAGCGTCCAAAAAAACGTAGTCGGGACACATTTTTGTTAGAAATTTGCGACCTAACCAAAAGTGCACTTTTTTGATGGGCTTACCCCAGCCTCCTCAAGGGCAGTTCTATAAGTCTGCTCCAAAGAGAGGCACAAAACCTACTCCATAGTAGGTTTTCTTGCATGCTGATTCCATTTTCAATGTTTTCACTTGACTCTGACCAAGGCAAAGTCAAATACTCACCCCTATATGGACGGGAAAGCAAAGTGGCGATTTTGGTAGGTCGCCATTTTCAATCAGGAATGTTGCCAATCGAAAGAGCGTCCAAAAAAAGGTAGTTGGGACACATTTTTGTTAGAAATTGGCGACCTAACCAAAAGTGCACTTTTTTTAATGAGCCTACCCTACCCCTCTCAGGGGCAGTTCTATGAGTCTGCTCCCAAGGGAGGCACAAAACCTACTCCATAGTAGCTTTTCTTGCATGCTGATTCCATTTCAAGTGCACTTTTTTGATAGACCTTCCCTACCCCCCTTAGGGGCAGTTCTATGAGTATTCTCCCAAGGGAGGCACGAAATCTACGCCATAGTAGGTTTTCTTGCATGCTGATTCTATTTTCAATGTTTTTACTTGACTCTAACCAAGGTAAAGTCAAATATTCACCCCTATATGGACGGGGAAGCAAAGTGAGGATTTTGGTAGGTCGCCATTTTCAATCAGTCCAAAAAAACGTAGTGGGACACATTTTGTTAGAAATTGGCGACCTAACCAAAAGTGCATTTTTTTGATGGGCCTACCCTACCCCCGTCAAAAGCAGTTGTATGAGTCTGCTCGCAAGGGAGGCACGAAACCTACTCGATACTAGGTTTTCTTGCATGCTTATTTCATTTTCAATGTTTTCACTTGCCTCTGACCAAGAAAAAGTAAATTACTCACCCCTATATGGGCGGGGAAGCAAAGTGACGATTTTGGTACGTCGCCATATTCAATCAGCAATGTTGCCAATCGAAAGAGCGTCCAAAAAAACGTAGTTGGGACACTTTTTGTTAGAAAATGGTGACCTAACCAAAAGTGCATTTTTTTGATGGGCTTACCCTACCCCGCTCAGAAGCAGTTCTATGAGTCTGCTTGCAAGGGATGCAGAAAACCTACTTTATAGTAGGTTTTCTTGCATGCTGATTCCATTTTCAACGTTTTCACTTGACTCTGACCAAGGCAAAGTCAAATACTAACCCCTATATGGACGGGAAAGCAAAGTGACGATTTTGGTAGGTCGCCATTTTCAATCAGGAAGTTGCCAATCGAAAGAGCGCCAAAAAAAACGTAGTTGGGACACATTTTTGTTACAAATTGGTGACCTAACCAAAAGGGCACTTTTTTATTGGCCTACCCTATCCCCCTCAGGTGCAGTTCTATGAGTGTGCACCCAAGGGAGGCACAACACCTACTCCATAGTAGGTTTTCTTGCATGCTGATTTCACTTTTAATGTTTTCACTTAACTGTGACCAAGGCAAAGTCAAATACTCACCCCAATATAGACGGACAAGCAAAGTGACGATTTTGGAAGGTCGCCATTTTGAATCAGGAATGTTGCCAATCGAAAGACCATCCTAATAAACGTAGTTGGGAAACATTTTTGTTAGAAATTGGCGACTTAACCAAAAGTGCACTTTTTTTATGGGCTTACCTTACCCCCCTCACGGGCAGTTTTATGAGTCTGCTCCCAAGAGAGGCACAAAACCTACTCCATAATAGGTTTTTTTACATGCTGTTTCCATTTTCAATGTTTTCACTTGACTCTGACCAAGGCAAAGTCAAATACTCACCCCTATATAGACGGGGAAGCCAAGTAACGATTTTCATAGGTCGACATATTTAATCAGGAATGTTGCCAATCGAAAGAGCGTCCTAATAAACGTAGTTGGGACACATTTTTGTTAGAAATTGGCGACCTAACCAAAAGTGCACTTTTTTGATGGGCCTACCCTATCCCCCTCAGGGGCACTTCTATGAGTCTGCTCCCAAAGGAGGCACAAAACTTATTCCATAGTAGGTTTTCTTGCATGCTGTTTCCATTTTCAATCTTTTCACTTGACTCTGACCACGGCAAAGTCAAATACCCACACCTCTATGGACGGGGAAGCAAAGTGAGGATTTTGGTATGTCGCCATTTTCAATCAGGAATGATACGAATCGAAAGAGCGTCCAAAAAAAGGTAGTTGGGACACATTTTGTTAGAAATTGGCGACCTAACCAAAAGTGCACTTTTTTGATGGGCCTACCCTAACCCCGTCATGAGCAGTTCTATGAGTCTGCTCCCAAGGGAGGCACGAAACCTACTTGATACTAGATTTTCTTGCATGCTGATTTCATTTTTAATGTTTTCACTTGCCTCTGACCAAGAAAAAGTAAATTACTCACCCCTATATGGGCGGGGAAGCAAAGTGACGATTTTGGTAGGTCGCCATTTTCAATCAGGAATGTTGCCAATCGAAAGAGCGTCCAAAAAAACGTAGTTGGGACACGTTTTTGTCAGAAATTGGCGACCTAACCGAAAGTGCATTTTTTTTATGGCCCTACCCTACCCCCCTTAGAAGCAGTTTTATGAGTCTGCTCCCAAGGCATGCAGAAAACCTACTCTATAGTAGGTTTTCTTGCATGTTGATTCCATTTTCAACGTTTTCACTTGACTCTGACCAAAGCAAAGTCAAATACTCACCCCTATATGGACGGGAAAGCAAAGTGACGATTTTGGTAGGTCGCCATTTTCAATCAGGAATGTTGCTAATCGAAAGAGCGTCCAAAAAAACGTAGCTGGGACACATTTTTGTTAGAAATTGGTGACCTAACCAAAAGTGCACTTTTTTATGGGCCTACCCTATCCCCCTCGGGTGCAGTTCTATGAGACTGCACCAAAGGGAGGCACAAAACCTACTCCATAGTAGGTTTTCTTGCATGCTGATTCCATTTTCAATGTTTTTACTTGACTGTGACCAAGGCAAAGTCAAATACTCACCCCTATATGGACGGACAAGCAATGTGACGTTTTGGTAGGTCGCCATTTTCAATCAGGAATGTTGCCAATCGAAAGAGCGTCCAAAAAAACGTAGTTGGAACACATTTTTGTTAGAAATTGGCGACCTAACAAAAAGTGCACTTTTTTAATGGGCCTACCCTACCCCCCTCAGGTGCACTTCTAAAAGTCTGCTCCCAAGGGAGGCACAAAACCTACTCCATAGTAGGTTTTCTTTCCTGCTGATTCAACGTTTTCAATGTTTTTTAACCTGAATTTGATTAAGGGAAAGTCAAATACTCACCCCTATATGGACGGAGAAGCAAAGTGACGATTTTGGTAGGTCGCCATTTTCAATCAGGAATGTTGCCAATTGAAAGAGCGTCCAAATAAACGTAGTTGGGACACATTCTTGTTAGAAATTGGCGACCTAACCAAAAGTGCACTTCCATTTTTAATGTTTTCACTTGACTCTGACCAAGGCAAAGTCAAATACTCACCCCTATATCGACGGCAAGCAAAGTGACGATTTTGGTAGGTCGCCATTTTCAATCAGGAATGTTGTTAATCGAAAGAGCCTCCAAAAACGTAGTTGGGACAAATTTTTGTTAAAAATTGGCGACCTAACCAAAAGTGCACTTTTTTGAATGGCGTACCCTACCCCCCTCAGGTGCAGTTCTATGAGTCTGCCCCTAAGGGAGGCACACAACTCACTCCATAGTAGGTTTTCATGCATGCTGATTTCATTTTCAATGTTTTCACTTGACTCTGACCAAGGCAAAGTCAAATACTCACCCCTCTATGGACGAAGAAGCAAAGTGAGCATTTTGGTTGGTCGCCATTTTCAATCAGGAATGTTGCCAATTGAAAAAGCGTCCAAGAAAACGTAGTTGGGACACATTTTTGTTAGAAATTGGCGACCTAAGCAAAAGTCCACTTTTTTAATGGGCCTACTCTACCCCCCTCAGGTGCACTTCTAAGAGTCTGCTCCCAAGTGAGGCACAAAACCTATTCCATAGTAGGTTTTCTTGCATGCTGATTCCATTTTCAATGTTTTTTTACCTGAATTTGATTTAGGGAAAGTCAAATACTCACCCCTATATGGACGGGGAAGCAAAGTGACGATTTTGTTAGGTCGCCATTTTTAATTAACAATATTGCCAATCGAAAGAGCGTCCAAAAAAACGTAGTTGGCACACATTTTTGTTAGAAATTTGCGACCTAACCAAAAGTGCACTTTTTTGATGGGCCTACCCTACGCCCCTCAGGGGCACTTCTATGAGTCTGCTCCTAAGGGAGGCACAAAACCTACTCCATAGTAGGTTTTCTTGCATGCTGATTCCATTTTCAATATTTTTTTACCTGAATTTGATTTAGGGAAAGTCAAATACTCACCCCTATATGGACGGAGAAGCAAAGTGACGATTTTGGTAGGTCGCCATTTTCAATCAGGAATGTTGCCAATTGAAAGAGCGTCCAAATAAACGTAGTTGGAACACATTCTTGTTAGAAATTGGCGACCTAACCAAAAGTGCACTTTTTTGATTCGCCTACCTTACCCGTCAGGGCAGTTCTATGAGTCTGCTCCCAAGGGAGGCACAAAACCTACTCCATAGTAGGTTTTTTTGCATGCTGATTACATTTTCAATTTTTTTACTTGACTATGACCAAGGCAAAGTCAAATCCTCACCCCTATATGGACGGAGAAGCAAAGTGACGATTTTGGTAGGTCGCCATTTTCAATCAGGAATGTTGCCAGTTGAAAAAGGGTCCAAAAAAACGTAGTTGGGACACATTTTTGTTAGAAACTGGCGACCTAACCAAAAGTGCACTTTTTTGATGGGCCTACCCTACCCCCTTAGGGGCAGTTCTATGAGTCTGCTCTCAAGGGAGGCACACAACCTACTCTATAGTAGGTTTTTTTGCATGCTGATTCCATTTTCAATGTTTTTAGTTGACTCTGACGAAGGCAAAATCAAATATACACCCCTATATGGACGGGGAAACAAAGTGACGATTTTGGTAGGTCGCTGTTTTCAATCAGGAATGTTGCCAATCGAAAGAGCGTCCAAAAAAACGTACTTGGGACACATTTTGGAAGTTGGCTTGTGGCAAGTCTCTTTGGAAAACTGTAGATCTGCTTATTGAAGATTTACTATTGAATAATAAATTACTGTTCCTTTGTGTTTGGGGTTGTGACAAAGTATCTGCTTAGGTAGTCTCATACCGGGGTGCCAATTAAAATATGTTTGGTTGTATCATTTAGCTTTACTTGCTGTCACTGGCCCATTTAACAAAGTAGGACAAAGTATGTAACTGAAGATATCTTGATGGACACTTAGCCTGCGAGAACAGACTCCTTTTTCAAGCGCTGTCTTAGCAGGTGAAAAAAGCAGAAAGTGTATCTTCTCTCGCAGGCTAATCCACACTGTGTTGGCTTGATTTTTGGTTCAATTTACTGATGTAAGCACTTGTTGGTATTTAATTTAGAGTCTGGATGGGATTCCTGGATGAACAAGAGTCTGCTGACAATACTAAGTCTACGTTGCTTTAAAAAACAGTAGACGATAAAGTTACGAAATTAATAAGTCCAGATACTGTTGGCCTTAATTGTTTTGGGTTGCTTAGATGTGTAGTTTTTTTTAAGACACGTTACAGAAAAAAATTCAGTGAGACACCTCTGTCTCACAAAAACTAATACTTGCAAATTGAGTTGCTAAGACGTGTAATAGTGGTATTTACTTTTTAACTGAAAGAAGACCTTAGCTGAGGGTTATAATCTTTGGTTTTCTTAATCATCAGCTGCTTTGATTTGCTGTGAGGTACCAACAGCAGATCTCAGTATTCGACACTAACTTTCCTGCTAAATTGCCCTTTGGGCAACCCAGGTCTGTATTTTTTGTTGCCTAGCGTATTTTTTGGTTGCCCAAAAAATCGCAGTCTCGCTTCGCTCGCCATTTCTCGGTATGTACCTCTTGTATCCCTTATTATAGTGTATTTAAAATATACCTGTGGAAACCCTTATAAACCCCTGTATACCCTTGTATACCCCTGTACACCTCTCTATACTCTTGTATACCCCTATATACCGTTGTATACCCCTGTATATCCTTGTCTACTCTTGTAAACCTAACCCTAACCCTTAAACTCTTGTAAACCGTACCATACCCTTGTAAACCCTAGTATACCCTTGTAAACCTTAGCATACCATTGTAAACCCTAGATAACCCTTGTAAATCGTAGAATACCCTTGTAAACTCTAACATACCCTTGTAAATCCTAGTATACCCTTGTATACACTAGTAAACCCTTGTAAACCCTAGCACACCCTTGTAAACCCTAGTATACCCCTGTATACCCCTGTATACGCTTTTATACCCATGTATACACTTGTAAACCCTAGTATACCCTTGTAAACCTTAGTTTACCCTTGTAAACCCTAGTATATCCTTCTATACCCTAATATACCCTTGTAAACCCTACTATACTCTTGTGAACCCTAACACCCATTGTAAATCCTAGCGTACCCTTGTATACCCTAGTATACCCTTGTATACCTTCGTAGACCCTTGTATACCCTAGTATACCATTGTTAACCCTAGCATACCATTGTAAACCCTAGTATATCCTTGTATACCCTAGTATACCCTTGTAAACCCTGGTATATCCTTCTATACCCTAGTATACCCTTGTAAACCATAGTATACTCTTGTCAACCCTAAAATACCATTCTAAACCCTAGCGTACCCTTGTATACCCTAGTATACCCTTGTATACCCTAGTATACTCTTCTAAAACCTGGTATATCCTTCTCTACCCTAGGATACTGTTGTAAACCCTAGTATACCATTGTAAACCCTAGTATACCCTTGTATACCCTAGTATACCCTTGTATACCCTAGCATACCATTGTATACCCTAATATACCCTTGTATACCGTAGTATATCCTTGTAAACCTTAGCATATCCTTGTAAATCCTAGTATACTCTTGTAAACCCTAGTATACCCTAGCACACCCTTGTATACCCTAGTATACCCTTGTAAACCCTAGTATATACTTCTATACCCTAGTATACCCTTGTAAACCCTAGTATACTGTTTTAAACCCTAGTATACCATTCTAAACCCTAGCGTACCCCTGTATACCCCTGTATACCCTTGTATACCCTAATATAATCTTGTAAAGCCTGGTATATCCTTCTATACCCTAGTTTACCCTTGTAAACCCTAGTATATTCTTGTAAACCCTAGCATACCATTGTAAACCCTAGCGTACCCTTGTATACCCGTGTATACAATTGTAAACCATAGTATACCCTTGTATACCCATGTATACTCTTGAAAACTCTAGTATACCCTTGAAAAACCTGGTTTATCCTTCTATACCCTAGTATACCCTTGTAAACCATAGTATACTCTTGTAAACCCTAGCATACCATTGTAAGCCCTTGCGTACCCTTGCATACCCTAGTATACCCTTGTATACCCTAGTACACCATTGAATACCCTAGTATACCATTGTTAACCGTAGCATACCATTGTAAACCCTAGTATACCATTGGAAACGCTAGTATACCCTTGTATACCATACTATCCCCTTGTATACCCTAGCATACCATCGTATACCCTAGTATACCCTTCTATACCCTAGTATATCCTTGTAAACCCTAAATATCCTTGTAAACTCTAGTATATCCTAGCATATCCTTGTATACCTTAGTATACCCTTGTAAACCCTGGTATATCCTTCTATACCCTAGTATACCCTTGTAAACCCTAGTATACTATTGTAAACTCTAGGATATTCTATTGTATTACTATTGTAAACTCTAGGATATCGTATACCCTTGTATTCCCTAGTATACCCTTGTAAACCCTGGTATATCCTTCTTTACCCTAGTATACAGTTGTAAACCCTAGTATACTCTTGTAAACCTAGTTTACTCTTGTAAACCCTAGCATACCATTGTAAACCCTTGTGTACCCTTGTAAACCCTAGTATACTCTTGTAAACCTTAGCATACCTTTGTAAACCCTAGCGTACCCTTTTATACCCTAGTATACCTTTGTATACCCTAGTAGACCCTTGTATACCCTAGTATACCATTGTTAACCCTAGCATACCATTGTAAACCCTAGTATACCATTGTAAACCCTTGTATACCTTTTTATACCACAGTATACCCTTGTATACCCTATCATACCATTGTATACCCTAGCATACCATTGTATACCCTAGTATACCCTTGTATACCCTAGTATATCCCTGTAAACCCTAGCATATCCTTGTTAACCATAGTATACTCTTGTAAACCCTAGTATACCCAAGCATACCCTTGTATACCCTAGTATACCCTTGTAAACCCTGGTATATCCTTCTAAACCCTAGTATACTCTTGTAAACCCTACTATACTCTTATACTTTTGTCTACCCTAGCATACCATTTTAAACCCTAGCGTACCCTTGTATACCCTAGTATACCCTTGTATACCCTAGTAGATCCTTCTATACACTACTATACCATTGTTATCCCTAGCATACCATTGTAAACCCTAGTATACCCTTGTATTCCCTAGTATACCCTTGTAAACCCTGGTATATCCTTCTTTACCCTAGTATACAGTTGTAAACCCTAGTATACTCTTGTAAACCCTAGCATACCATTGTAAACCCTCGTTTACCCTTGTATACCCTAGCATACCCTTGTATAAAATAGTAGAGGCTTGTATACCCTAGTATACCATTGTTAACCCTAGCATACCATTGTAAACCCTAGAATACCATTGTAAACCCTGGTATACTCTTGTATACCCTAGTATACCCTTGCATACCCTAGCATATTATTGTACACCCTAGTATACCCTTGTATACCCTAGTAAATCTTTGTAAACCATACCATACCCTTGTAAACCCTGGTATATCCTTCTTTACCCTAGTATACAGTTGTAAACCCTAGTATACTCTGTAAACCCTAGCATACCATTGTAAACCCTTGTGTACCCTTGCATACCCTAGCATACCCTTGTATAAAATAGTAGAGGCTTGTATACCCTAGTATACCATTGTTAACCCTAGCATACCATTGTAAACCCTAGAATACCATTGTAAACAATGGTATACTCTTGTATACCCTAGTATACCCTTGCATACCCTAGCATATCATTGTAAACCCTATTATACTCTTGTAAACCTTAGTATATCCTAGCATATCCTTGTATACCCTAGTATACCCTTGTAAATACTGGTATATCCTTCTATACCCTAGTATACCCTTCTTAACTCTAGTATACTCTTGTAAACTCTGGCATACCATTTTAAACCCTAGCGTACCCCTGTACACCTCTGTATTCCCTTGTTAACCCTGGTATATCCTTTTATACCTTAGTATATTCTTGTAAACCCTAGTATACTCTTGTAAACCCTAGTATACCATTGTTAACCCTAGCATGCCATTATAAACCCTAGTTTACCCTTGTATACCCTAGTATACCCTTGTAAACCCTAGTATACTCTTGTAAACCCTAGCATACCATTGTAAACCCTACCGTTCCCCTTTATACCCCTGTATACTCTTGTAAACCCTGGTGTATCCTTCTATACCCTAGTATACTCTTGTAAACCCTAGTATACCATTGTTAACCCCAGCATGCCATTATAAACCCTAGTATACCCTTGTATACCCTTGTATACCCTAGCATACCATTGTATACCCTTGTATACCCTAGTATATCCTTGTATACCTTAGTATACCCTTGTAAACCCTAGTTTACCATTGTAAGCCCTCGCATACCCTTGTAAACCCTAGTATACCCTTGTAAACGCTGGTATATCCTTCTATACCCTAGTGTACCCTTTTAAACCCTAGTATACTCTTTTAAACCCTAGCATACCATTGTAAGCCCTACCGTACCCTTGTATACCCTAGTATACCCTTGTATACCCTAGTATACCCTTGTTTACCCTAGTATACCCTCGTAAATCCTGGTATATCCTTCTATACCCTAGTATACCCTTGTAAACCCTAGTATACTCTTGTAAACCCAAGCATACCATTGTAAACCCTAGCGTACCTTTGTATACCCTAGTATACCCTAGCATACCCTTGTATACCCTATTTTACCATTGTTAACCCTAGCATACCATTGTAAATTTAGTTTACCCTTGTATACCCTAGTATACCCTTGTAAACCTTGGTATATCCTTCTATATCCTAGTATACCCTTTTAAACCTTAGTATCCTCCTGTAAACCCTAGCGTACCATTGTAAACCCTAGCGTACCCTTGTATACCCTAAGATACCCTTGTATACCCTAGTAGACCCTTGTATACCCTAGTATACCATTGTTAACCCTAGCATACCAGTGTAAACCCTACTATACCATTATAAACCCTAGTATACACTTGTATACCATAGTATACGCTTGTATACCCTAGCATATTATTGTATACCCTACTATACCCTTGTATACCCTAGTATATCTTGTAAACCCTAGTATATCCTAGCATATCTTTGTATACCCTAGTATACCCTTGTAACCCTTGGTATATCCTTCTATACCCTAGTATACCCTTGTAACCTCTAGTATACTCTTGTAAACCCTAGCATACCATTATAAACCCTAGCGTACCCCTGTATACCCCTGTATACCCTTGTAAATTATAGTATACCCTTGTATACCCATGTATACCGTTGTAAACCTACGTATACCCTTGTATACCCTAGTATACCTTCGTAAACCCTGATATACTCTTGTAAACCCTAGCATACCACTGTAAACCCTAGTATACCCTTGTATACCCTAGTATACCTTTGTAAGCCCTGGTATATTCTTCTATACTTTAGTATACCTTTGTAAACCGTAGTATACTCTTTTAAACCCTAGCCTACCATTGTAAACCCTAGCGTACCCTTGTATACCCTAGTATACCCTTGTATATTCTAGTAGACCCTTGTATACCCTAATATACCATTGGTATACCATTGTAAACCCTAGTATACCATTGTAAACCCTAGTATACCCTTTTCTACCCTAGTATACCATTGTATACCATAGCATACCATTGTATCTCTTAGTATACCCTTGTATACCCTAGTAGATCCTTGTAAACCGTGGTATACTCTTGTAAACCCTAGTATACCCTAGCATACCCTTGTATACCCTAGTATACCCTTGTAAACCCTGGTATATCCTTCTATACCCTAGTATACCCTAAACCCTAGTATACTCTTGTAAACCCTAGCATACCATTGTAAACCCTGCCTACTCCTGTATACGCCTGTATACACTTGTAAACCATAGTATACCCTTTTATACCCATGTATACCCTTGTAAACCTAAGTATACCCTTGTATACCCTAGTATACCCTTGTAGACCCTGGTATATATCTTTCTATACCCTAGTATTCCTTTGTAAACCTTGATAAAGTCTTGTAAACCCTAGCATACCATTGTAAACCCTAGTATACCCTTGTATACCCTAGTATACCTTTGTAAGCCCTGGTATATCTTTCTATACTTTAGTATACCCTTGTAAACCCTAGTATACTCTTGCAAACCCTAGCATACCATTGTAAACCCTAGCGTACCCTTGTATACCTTAGTATACTCTTGTATATCTTAGCATACCGTTGAATACTCTAGCATACCATTGTATACGCTAGTATACCCTTGTATACCCTAGTATGTCCTTTTAAACCCTAGCATATTCTTGTACACCCTAGTAAACGCTTGTAAATTTTAGTATACCCTAGCATACCGTTGTATACCTTAGCATACCCTTGTAAACCCTAGCATACCCTGGTAAACCCTAGCATACCCTTGTAATGCCTAGTATATCCTTCTATACCCTAGTATACCCTTGTAAACCCTAGTATACTCTTGTAATCCCTAGCGTACTCTTGTAAACCCTAGTATACCCTTGTAAACCTTAGTATACCCTTGCAAACCCTAGCATACCCTAATATACCCTTGTAAGCCCTAGTAAACCCTTGCAAACCCTAGCATACCCTAGCATACCCTTGTAAGGCCTAGTATACCCTTGTAAATTCAACTATACCCTTGTAAATCCTAGCTACTCTTGTATAACTTTAGCGTACCCTTGTATACCCTAGTAAACCCTTGTAAGCCCTAGCATAAACTTGTAAACCTTAGTATACCCGTGGAAACCGTAGTATACCCTTGTAAACCTTAGTATAATCTTGTAATCCCTAGTATACCCTTGTATACCCTTGTAAACCCTAGTATATCCTTCTATACCCTAGTATACCCTTGTAAACCCTAGTATACTCTTGTAAACCTTAGCATATTATTGTAAACCCTAGCATACCCTTGTATACCCTAGCATACCCTTGTAAACCCTAGCATACCCTTGGAAACCCTAGCATACCCTTGTAAACCCTAGCATACCCTTGTAAACCTTAGTATACCCTAGTATACCCTTGGAAACTCTAGCATACCCTAGCATAACCTTGTAAGCCCTAATATACCCTTGTAAACCGTATTATACCTTTTTAAACCTTTTTTAATTTTTAATTTTTTAATTTTTTTATGTTTTTTTAAATTTTTTTTTTAATTTTATTTTTTATTTTAAATTTTTTTTATATTTATTAAGGACTAGTGTGCAGCACACAATTACTCCAGGGAATATTTTCCAGTTTGAATAAAGAAACTATGCTCGCCCGGGACAACGAAAATTTTCATGCCCCGGGCGAGCATAGTTCCTTTATTCCAAGTGGAAAATATTCCCTGGAATAATTGTGTGCTGCACACTAGTCGTTAATAAATATTTGTATAATAAAAAATATAAAAAAAAAAATAAATTAAATAATAAATAAAAAAAAATTAAATAAAAAAAAATTTAAAAAAAATAAAAAAATAAAAAAATAAAAATAATAAAATAAAAAAAATAAATAAATAAATATACCCTAGCATACCCTTGTAAGCCCTAATATACCCTTGTAAACCGTAGTATACCCTTAAAAACTCCACTATACCCCTTTAAATCTTAGCATACCTTTTTAGACCCTAGTATACCCTTGTAAACCGTAATATACCCTTGTAAACCCTACTATACCCTTGTAAATCCTAGCATACCCTTTTAAACCCTAGTATACCCTTGCAAACCCTAGGATTCCGTAGCATACCCTTGTAAGGCCTAGCATACCCTTGTAAACCGTAGTATACCGTTGTAAACCCTACTATTTTTCTTTCAATTTTTTTTTTAATCTTTTAATTTTTAAATTTTCTTATCAACTTTTAAATTTTTAATTTGTATTTTATTTTTTATTATTTTTAATGTTTTTTTTTAAATTTTTTTTTAAATTTTTTTTAAAAATTTTTTTTAATATTTATTTTTTAATTTTTTATTTTTTTTATATTGAATTTTTTTTATTATTTTTTTTTTGTTATTTTTTTTTAATTTTTTAATTGTTTTATTTATATTTCTTTCTTAATTTTTTAATTTTTCAGTTTATTTTAATTTTTTTTTAAATTTTTTTAAAATTTTTTTAAAATTTTTTTAAATTTTTTTTAAATGCTTTTTTAACTTTTTTTAAATTCTTTTTTAATTTTTTATTAATATTTATTTTTTAATTTTTTAAATTTTTTTTTATTATTAAATTTTTTTTTTATATTTATTAAGGACTAGTGTGGAGCACACAATTACTCCACGGATTATTTTCCACTTTAAATAAAGAAACCATGCTCGCCCGGGAAAACGAAAATTTTTGTGCCCCGGGCGAGCATAGTTTCTTTATTCCAAGTGAAAAATATTCTCTGGAGTAATTGTGTGCTGCACACTAGTCCTTAAAAAATATTTGCATAATAACAAATATAAAAAAAAAATTAAATAATAAATAAAAAAAAGAAAAGAAAAATAAATAAAAAATAAAAAAATTTGAAAAAAAAATTAAAAAATTAAAAAATAAAAAAAAAAGAAATAACAAAAAATAATAAATAAATATACCCTAGAATACCCTTGTAAGCCTTAATATACCCTTGTAAACCGTAGTATACCCTTTTAAACCGACTATACCCCTGTAAATCTTAGCATACTCTTTTAGACCCTAGTATACCCTTGTAAACCGTAGTATACCCTTGTAAACCCTACTATACCTTTGTAAATCCTAGCATACCATTGTAAACTCAAGTATACCCTTGCAAACCATAGGATACCGTAGCATAGTAAGGCCTAGTATACCCTTGTAAACCGTAGTATACCGTTGTAAACCCTACTATTTTTCTTTCAATTTTTTTTTTCATTTTTTAATTTTTAAATTTTTTTTTTCAATTTTTTAATTTTTTAATTTTTTATTTTATTTTTATTTTTTTTTTATTTTTTTTTAATTTTTTTTTTAATTTTCTTTTTAATTTTTTTTTATATTTTTTTTAATTTTTAATTTTTTTATATTGAGGTTTTTTTTTATTTATTTTTTTAATTTTTTTTAATTTTTTAATTTTTTTATTTATATTTTTTGTTAATTTTTTAATCTTTTATTTTATTTAATTTTTTTTTAATTTTTTTCAATGTTTTTTAAATTTATTTTTTAATTTTTTTTATTTTTTATATTGATGTTTTTTTTATAATTTTTTTTTGTTAATTTTTTTTTATTTTTTAAATTTTTTTATTTATATTTGT
Organism: Pavona decussata; assembly: GCF_977016875.1. Classification (NCBI taxonomy): domain Eukaryota; kingdom Metazoa; phylum Cnidaria; class Anthozoa; order Scleractinia; family Agariciidae; genus Pavona; species Pavona decussata. Next base: position 542,478 of record NW_028145724.1, read on the forward strand.
TTTTTAATTTTTTAGTTTTTTATTATATTTTTATTTTTTTTTTAATTTTTCTAATTTTTTTTAAATTTTTTTTAAATTTTTTTTAAATTTTTATATTAATATTTCTTTTTTAAGTTTTTTATTTTTTTATATTGATGTTTTTTTTATTATTTATTTTTTTGTTAATTTTTTTTTAATTTTTTCATTTTTTCATTTATATATTTTTTTTAATTTTTTAAATTTTTTTTTTATTATTACTTTTTTTTTTATATTTATTAAGGACTAGCGTGCAGCTCACAATTACTCCACGGAATATTTTCCACTTCCACTCAGTCGAAGAATATGACTCGCTCTTTAAAACTGCGTTTTACTCGAGTGTGTTTAAAACTGGTTTTTACCAAATTTTTAACGTCTGTTCCCAAAAAATGTGTTTTGCGTTCAATCTGCGCAAAAAATACAACTTGCCGTTAAAAACTGCCTTTAACTCCAGCTTATTTTGCCAAAACGTGCATATTTTCTCAAATCTGCCTAAATTCTGCAAATTCTCAGCCTCTGTTACAAAAAAATGCGTTTAGCGCGAACCTCGGACAAAGAATATGACTTGCTCCTGAAGAGTGCGTTTACTTCAGTTTATGTTAGAAACTAGCTTTTTTTGCCAAATTTTAAGTTTTCAAAATTTTAACGCTCTCTTGCCAAAAAATGCGATTTGCGTCAAGTCTGCGCAAAGAAGAGAACTCGCTCATGAAAAATGCCTGTTACTCCAGTTTATCTCAAAATATGGCAGCCCAAATTTAAGCCTCTCTTACCGAAAAAAAAGGTTTTGTGTCAAATCTGCGCCAAAAACACATCTCGCTCCTGAAAACTGCGTTTTACTTTAGTTTGTGTTGGAAACTGGTTTTTGTTAATTTTCAAGCATCTCTTCCAAAAAAGAAGAATTTTGCGTCAAACCTGTGGAAGCAACTATAACTTGGTCATGAAAACTACGTTTTTGTCCAAGACGCTACTGAAAAATTGCTTTTAAATCCAGGTTGTGCAAAAAAATGGTTTTTGCCAAATTTTAAGGCTCTGTTGCTCAAAAATGCCATTTTGCGTAAAACTTGCACTAGGAATACCACTCGCTTTTAAAAACTGTTTTTTTTCTAGTTTGTGTTGAAAACTAGGTTTCAAGCCTCTGTTACCAAAAAATATGTTTTGGGTTAAAGTTAGTCAAAGAATATGCTTTACTCCTGGAAACTGCGTTTTACTTCAGTTTATGTTAGAAACTAGCTTTTTTTGCCAACTTTTAATGCTTCTGTTTCCAAAACATGTGTTTTGCGTCAAATCTGCACAAAGAATACAATTTGCCCCTAAAAACTGCGTTTAACTCCAGTTTTTTGTTAGAAAACTGCCCTTTTCTAAATTTTAATGTTCTCTTGCCACAATATGCATGTTGCGCCAAAATCAGTCCGTCTTACGCCCGTTTATGATGGAAACTTTCTTTTTTTCTAAATTTAAAGACTCTCTTGCCAAAAAGGGTGTTTTGCGTCAAATCTTCACAAAAAATAAAACGCGCTATAAACAATTACATTTTATTCAAGTTTGTGTTAAAAACTGGTTTTTGCCAAAGTTTAAGCCTGTATTCAAAAAATATGCGGTTTGCGTGGACATTGCACATGGAATACAACTCGCTCCTGAGAACTGCGTTTTACTCTAGTTTTTGTTGGAAACTGGCTGTTGCCAAATTTGAAGCTTCTTTTGCGAAAAAGTGCATTTTTTCGTAAAATCTGGTCAAAAAAGACATCTCGCTTCTAAAAGCTGTCTGTTTTACTAGTTTCTGTCGAAAACTGGCTTTTGTCAAAGTTTAAGCATCCGTTATCAAAAAATGCATTTTGCGTGAACCTTGTTCAAAGAATGACTCGCTTCTAAAAACTGCGTTTTACTTTAGGTTATCTTAGAAACTGGCTTTTATCAAATTCTAAGCCTCTCTTACCAAAAAAAAGGTTTTGTGTCAAATATGTGCCAAAAAACACAACTCACTCCTAAAAACTACGTCTTATTCCAGTTTGTGTTGGAAACTAGCTTTTGCCAAATTTAAAGCGTCTGTTGTAATATGACTTGCTCCTAAAAACTGCGTTTTACTTTAGTTTATATTAGAAACTGGCTTTTGTTAAACTCTAAGGGTCTCTTGCCAAAAAATTCGGTTTGCTTTAAATCTGTCTAAAAAAATACAACTCGCTCTTGAAAACTGCGTTTTAATCGAGTTTGAGTTGAAATTTAGCTTTTGTTAAATTTTAACCCTCTTTTAACAAAAAATGCATTTTTTGTCAAAGCTGCAAAAACAATACAACTCGCTCTTAAAAACTGCGTTTTATTCCAGTTTGTGTTAGAAACAATTTTTTTTTTAAACTTTAAGCCCCTATTCCCAAAAAATTTGTTTTGCGTCAAATCTGCTCAAATAATAAAACTAATTTAAAAACCTGTTGCCAAAAAAAGCGTTTTGCGTAATGCTTGCACAAGGAATCGCTCCTGAAAACTGGTTTTCTCTAGTTTGTGTTGGAAACTGGGTTTTGTCAAATTTTAAGCCTCAATTACTCCAGGGAATATTTTCTAATTTGAATAAAGAAACTATGCTTGCCCGGGACAACGAAATATCTAAAAAAAATATCAAAAAAAAATTAAATAATAAATAAAAAAAAATAAAAGAAAAATAAATAAAAAATTAAAAAATAAAAAAAAAAAAATTAAAAAAATTAAAAAAAACAAAAAATAAAAAAAGAAATAAAAAAAAATAATAAATAAATATACCCTAGGATACCCTTGTAAGCCTTAATATACCCTTGTAAACCGTAGTATACCCTTGTAAACCCTACTTTACCCTTGTAAATCCTACCATACCCTTGTGAACCCTAGTATACCCTTGCAAACCCTAAGATACCGTAGCATACCCTTGTAAGGGCTAGTATACCCTTGCAAACCGTAGTATTCCGTTGAAAACCCTACTATTTTTCTTTTAATTTTTTTTTTAATTTTTTAATTTTTAAATTTTTTGTTTCAAATCTTTAATTTTTTAATTTTTTATTTTATTTTTATTTATTTTTAATTTTTTTTAAATTTTTTTAAAATTTTTTTTGTTAATATTTCTTTTTTAATTTTTTATTTTTTTTATATTGCTGTTTTTTTTATTTTTGTTTCTTGTTAATTTTTTTTTAATTTTTTAATTTTTTTATTTATATTTATTTTTTAATTTTTTAAATTTTTTTTTATTGTTAATTTTTTTTTATATTTTTTAAGGACTAGTGTGCAGCACACAATTACTCCACGGAATATTTTCCACTTTGAATAAAGAAACCATGCTCGCCCGGGACAACGAAAATTTTCGTTAAAAAACTAGCTTTTTTGCCAAATTTTAAGTTTCTGTTTCCAAAACATGGGTTTTGGGTCAAATCTGCACAAAGAGTAAATTATGCCCCTAAAAACTGCGTTTAAATTTACTTCTAGTTGGAAAACTCTCCTTTTCAAAATTTTAACGCTCTCTTGCCAAAAAATGCGATTTGCGTCAAGTCTGCGCAAAGAAGAGAACTCGCTCATGAAAAATGCCTCTTACTCCAGTTTATCTCAAAATATGGCAGCCCAAATTTAAGCCTCTCTTACCGAAAAAAAAGGTTTTGTGTCAAATCTGCGCCAAAAACACATCTCGCTCCTGAAAACTGCGTTTTACTTTAGTTTGTGTTGGAAACTGGCTTTTGTTAATTTTCAAGCATCTCTTCCAAAAAAAAAAAGAATTTTGCGTCAAACCTGTGGAAGCAACTATAACTTGGTCATGAAAACTACGTTTTTGTCCAAGACGCTACTGAAAAATTGCTTTTAGATCCAGGTTGTGCAAAAAATGGTTTTTGCCAAATTTTAAGGCTCTGTTGCTCAAAAATGCCATTTTGCGTAAAACTTGCACTAGGAATACCACTCGCTTTTAAAAACTGTTTTTTTCTAGTTTGTGTTGGAAACTAGGTTTTAAGCCTCTGTTACCAAAAAATATGTTTTGGGTTAAAGTTAGTCAAAGAATATGCTTTACTCCTGGAAACTGCGTTTTACTTCAGTTTATGTTAGAAACTAGCTTTTTTTGCCAACTTTTAATGCTTCTGTTTCCAAAACATGTGTTTTGCGTCAAATCTGCACAAAGAATACAATTTGCCCCTAAAAACTGCGTTTAACTCCAGTTTTTTGTTAGAAAACTGCCCTTTTCTAAATTTTAATGTTCTCTTGCCACAATATGTATGTTGCGCCAAAATCAGTCCGTCTTACGCCCGTTTATGATGGAAACTGACTTTTGCTAAATTTAAAGACTCTCTTGCCAAAAAGGGTGTTTTGCGTCAAATCTTCACAAAAAATAAAACGCGCTATAAACAATTACATTTTATTCAAGTTTGTGTTAAAAACTGGTTTTTGCCAAAGTTTAAGCCTGTATTCAAAAAATATGCGGTTTGCGTGGAAATTGCACATGGAATACAACTCGCTCCTGAGAACTGCGCTTTACTCTAGTTTTTGTTGGAAACTGGCTGTTGCCAAATTTGAAGCTTCTTTTGCGAAAAAGTGCATTTTTTCGTAAAATCTGGTCAAAAAAGACATCTCGCTTCTAAAAGCTGTCTGTTTTACTAGTTTCTGTCGAAAACTGGCTTTTGTCAAAGTTTAAGCATCTGTTATCAAAAAATACATTTTGCGTGAACCTTGTTCAAAGAATGACTCGCTTCTAAAAACTGCGTTTTACTTTAGGTTATCTTAGGCTTTTATCAAATTCTAAGCCTCTCTTACCAAAAAGAACTGGTTTTCTCTAGTTTGTGTTGGAAACTGGGTTTTGTCAAATTTTAAGCCTCAATTACTCCAGGGAATATTTTCTAATTTGAATAAAGAAACTATGCTCGCCCGGGACAACGAAATATATAAAAAAAATATCAAAAAAAATAAATTAAATAAAAAATTAAAAATAAAATAAAATAATTAATTAAAAAATTAAAAAAACAAAAAAGAAATAAAAAAAAATAATAAATAAATATACCCTAGCATACCCTTGTAAGCCTTAATATACCCTTGTAAACCGTAGCATACCCTTGTAAATCCCACTATACTCCTGTAAATCTTAGCATACCCTTTTAGACCCTAGTACACCCTTGTAAACCGTAGTATACCCTTGTTGACCCTACTATACCCTTGTAAATCCTAGCATACCCTTGTGAACCCTAGTATACCCTTGCAAACCCTAGGATACCGTAGCATACCGTTGTAAGGGCTAGTATACCCTTGCAAACCGTAGTATTCCGTTGAAAACCCTACTATTTTTCTTTTAATTTTTTTTTAATTTTTTAATTTTTAAATTTTTTGTTTCAAATCTTTAATTTTTTAATTTTTTATTTTATTTTTATTTATTTTTAATTTTTTTTTAATTTTTTTAAATTTTTTTTTCATATTTCTTTTTTAATTTTTTTATTTTTTTTGTATATTGATGTTTTTTTTATTTTTGTTTTTTCGTTAATTTTTTTTTTAATTTTTTAATTTTTTTATTTATATTTATTTTTTAATTTTTTAAATTTTTTTTCTTGTTAAATTTTTTTATATTTATTAAGGACTAGTGTGCAGCACACAATTACTCCACGGAATATTTTCCACTTTGAATAAAGAAACCATGCTCGCCCGGGACAACGAAAATTTTCGATAAAAAACTAGCTTTTTTGGCCAAATTTTAAGTTTCTGTTTCCAAAACATGGGTTTTGGGTCAAATCTGCACAAAGAGTAAATTATGCCCCTAAAAACTGCGTTTAAATTTACTTCTAGTTGGAAAACTCTCCTTTTCAAAATTTTAACGCTCTCTTGCCAAAAAATGCGATTTGCGTCAAGTCTGCGCAAAGAAGAGAACTCGCTCATGAAAAATGCCTCTTACTCCAGTTTATCTCAAAATATGGCAGCCCAAATTTAAGCCTCTCTTACCGAAAAAAAGGGTTTTGTGTCAAATCTGCGCCAAAAACACATCTCGCTCCTGAAAACTGCGTTTTACTTTAGTTTGTGTTGGAAACTGGCTTTTGTTAATTTTCAAGCATCTCTTCCAAAAAAAAAGAATTTTGCGTCAAACCTGTGGAAGCAACTATAACTTGGTCATGAAAACTACGTTTTTGTCCAAGACGCTACTGAAAAATTGCTTTTAAATCCAGGTTGTGCAAAAAAATGGTTTTTGCCAAATTTTAAGGCTCTGTTGCTCAAAACTGCCATTTTGCGTAAAACTTGCACTAGGAATACCACTCGCTTTTAAAAACTGTTTTTTTCTAGTTTGTGTTGGAAACTAGGTTTTAAGCCTCTGTTACCAAAAAATATGTTTTGGGTTAAAGTTAGTCAAAGAATATGCTTTACTCCTGGAAACTGCGTTTTACTTCAGTTTATGTTAGAAACTAGCTTTTTTTGCCAACTTTTAATGCTTCTGTTTCCAAAACATGTGTTTTGCGTCAAATCTGCACAAAGAATACAATTTGCCCCTAAAAACTGCGTTTAACTCCAGTTTTCTGTTAGAAAACTGCCCTTTTCTAAATTTTAATGTTCTCTTGCCACAATATGCATGTTGCGCCAAAATCAGTCCGTCTTACGCCCGTTTATGATGGAAACTGACTTTTACTAAATTTAAAGACTCTCTTGCCAAAAAGGGTGTTTTGCGTCAAATCTTCACAAAAAATAAAACGCGCTATAAACAATTACATTTTATTCAAGTTTGTGTTAAAAACTGGTTTTTGCCAAAGTTTAAGCCTGTATTCAAAAAATATGCGGTTTGCGTGGACATTGCACATGGAATACAACTCGCTCCTGAGAACTGCGTTTTACTCTAGTTTTTGTTGGAAACTGGCTGTTGCCAAATTTGAAGCTTCTTTTGCGAAAAAGTGCATTTTTTCGTAAAATCTGGTCAAAAAAGACATCTCGCTTCTAAAAGCTGTCTGTTTTACTAGTTTCTGTCGAAAACTGGCTTTTGTCAAAGTTTAAGCATCTGTTATCAAAAAATACATTTTGCGTGAACCTTGTTCAAAGAATGACTCGCTTCTAAAAACTGCGTTTTACTTTAGGTTATCTTAGAAACTGGCTTTTATCAAATTCTAAGCCTCTCTTACCAAAAAAAAACTGGTTTTCTCTAGTTTGTGTTGGAAACTGGGTTTTGTCAAATTTTAAGCCTCAATTACTCCAGGGAATATTTTCTAATTTGAATAAAGAAACTATGCTCGCCCGGGACAACGAAATATATAAAAAAAATATAAAAAAAAATGACTTAAATAATAAATTAAAAAATAATAATAATAAAATAAAATAAAAAATTAAAAAATTAAAAAAAAAAAGAAATAAAAAAAAATAATAAAAATAAATATACCCTAGCATACCCTTGTAAGCCTTAATATACCCTTGTGAACCCTACTATACACTTGTAAATCCTAGCATACCCTTGTGAACCCTAGTATACCCTTGCAAACCCTAGGATACCGTAGCATACCGTTGTAAGGGCTAGTATACCCTTGTAAACCGTAGTATACCGTTGAAAACCCTACTATTTTTCTTTTAATTTTTTTTTCAATTTTTTAATTTTTTTATTTTTTTTTTTTTTTATTTTTTTTTAATTTTTTTTAAATTTTTTTTTCTAATATTTCTTTTTTAATTTTTTTTATTTTTTTATATTGATGTTTTTTTATTTTTGTTTTTTCGTTAATTTTTTTTTTAATTTTTTAATTTTTTTATTTATATTTATTTTTTAATTTTTTAAATTTTTTTTTATTGTTAAATTTTTTTATATTTATTAAGGACTAGTGTGCAGCACACAATTACTCCACGGAATATTTTCCACTTTGAATAAAGAAACCATGCTCGCCCGGGACAACGAAAATTTTCGATAAAAAACTAGCTTTTTTTTGCCAAATTTTAAGTTTCTGTTTCCAAAACATGGGTTTTGGGTCAAATCTGCACAAAGAGTAAATTATGCCCCTAAAAACTGCGTTTAAATTTACTTCTAGTTGGAAAACTCTCCTTTTCAAAATTTTAACGCTCTCTTGCCAAAAAATGCGATTTGCGTCAAGTCTGCGCAAAGAAGAGAACTCGCTCATGAAAAATGCCTCTTACTCCAGTTTATCTCAAAATATGGCAGCCCAAATTTAAGCCTCTCTTACCGAAAAAAAGGGTTTTGTGTCAAATCTGCGCCAAAAACACATCTCGCTCCTGAAAACTGCGTTTTACTTTAGTTTGTGTTGGAAACTGGCTTTTGTTAATTTTCAAGCATCTCTTCCAAAAAAAAAGAATTTTGCGTCAAACCTGTGGAAGCAACTATAACTTGGTCATGAAAACTACGTTTTTGTCCAAGACGCTACTGAAAAATTGCTTTTAAATCCAGGTTGTGCAAAAAAATGGTTTTTGCCAAATTTTAAGGCTCTGTTGCTCAAAAATGCCATTTTGCGTAAAACTTGCACTAGGAATACCACTCGCTTTTAAAAACTGTTTTTTTTCTAGTTTGTGTTGGAAACTAGGTTTTAAGCTTCTGTTACCAAATAATATGTTTTGGGTTAAAGTTAGTCAAAGAATATGCTTTACTCCTGGAAACTGCGTTTTACTTCAGTTTATGTTAGAAACTAGCTTTTTTTGCCAACTTTTAATGCTTCTGTTTCCAAAACATGTGTTTTGCGTCAAATCTGCACAAAGAATACAATTTGCCCCTAAAAACTGCGTTTAACTCCAGTTTTTTGTTAGAAAACTGCCCTTTTCTAAATTTTAATGTTCTCTTGCCACAATATGTATGTTGCGCCAAAATCAGTCCGTCTTACGCCCGTTTATGATGGAAACTGACTTTTGCTAAATTTAAAGACTCTCTTGCCAAAAAGGGTGTTTTGCGTCAAATCTTCACAAAAAATAAAACGCGCTATAAACAATTACATTTTATTCAAGTTTGTGTTAAAAACTGGTTTTTGCCAAAGTTTAAGCCTGTATTCAAAAAATATGCGGTTTGCGTGGAAATTGCACATGGAATACAACTCGCTCCTGAGAACTGCGTTTTACTCTAGTTTTTGTTGGAAACTGGCTGTTGCCAAATTTGAAGCTTCTTTTGCGAAAAAGTGCATTTTTTCGTAAAATCTGGTCAAAAAAGACATCTCGCTTCTAAAAGCTGTCTGTTTTACTAGTTTCTGTCGAAAACTGGCTTTTGTCAAAGTTTAAGCATCTGTTATCAAAAAATACATTTTGCGTGAACCTTGTTCAAAGAATGACTCGCTTCTAAAAACTGCGTTTTACTTTAGGTTATCTTAGAAACTGGCTTTTATCAAATTCTAAGCCTCTCTTACCAAAAAAAAACTGGTTTTCTCTAGTTTGTGTTGGAAACTGGGTTTTGTCAAATTTTAAGCCTCAATTACTCCAGGGAATATTTTCTAATTTGAATAAAGAAACTATGCTCGCCCGGGACAACGAAATATATAAAAAAAATATAAAAAAAAATGAATTAAATAATAAATGAAAAAAAGAAAATAAAATAAAAAAAAAATTAAAAAATTAAAAAAAAAATAAATAAATAAAAAAAAAAATAAAAATAAATAAACCCTAGCATACCCTTGTAAGCCTTAATATACCCTTGTGAACCCTACTATACCCTTGTAAATCCTAGCATACCCTTGTGAACCCTAGTATACCCTTGCAAACCCTAGGATACCGTAGCATACCGTTGTAAGGGCTAGTATACCCTTGTAAACCGTAGTATACCGTTGAAAACCCTACTATTTTTCTTTTAATTTTTTTTTCAATTTTTTAATTTTTTAATTTTTTATTTTATTTTTATTTTTTTTTAATTTTTTTTAAATTTTTTTTTCTAATATTTCTTTTTTAATTTTTTTATTTTTTTCATATTGATGTTTTTTTATTTTTGTTTTTTCGTTAATTTTTTTTTTAATTTTTTAATATTTTTATTTATATTTATTTTTTAATTTTTTAAATTTTTTTTTATTGTTAAATTTTTTTATATTTATTAAGGACTAGTGTGCAGCACACAATTACTCCACGGAATATTTTCCACTTTGAATAAAGAAACCATGCTCGCCCGGGACAACGAAAATTTTCGATAAAAAACTAGCTGTTTTTTGCCAAATTTTAAGTTTCTGTTTCCAAAACATGGGTTTTGGGTCAAATCTGCACAAAGAGTAAATTATGCCCCTAAAAACTGCGTTTAAATTTACTTCTAGTTGGAAAACTCTCCTTTTCAAAATTTTAACGCTCTCTTGCCAAAAAATGCGATTTGCGTCAAGTCTGCGCAAAGAAGAGAACTCGCTCATGAAAAATGCCTCTTACTCCAGTTTATCTCAAAATATGGCAGCCCAAATTTAAGCCTCTCTTACCGAAAAAAAAGGTTTTGTGTCAAATCTGCGCCAAAAACACATCTCGCTCCTGAAAACTGCGTTTTACTTTAGTTTGTGTTGGAAACTGGCTTTTGTTAATTTTCAAGCATCTCTTCCAAAAAAAAAGAATTTTGCGTCAAACCTGTGGAAGCAACTATAACTTGGTCATGAAAACTACGTTTTTGTCCAAGACGCTACTGAAAAATTGCTTTTAAATCCAGGTTGTGCAAAAAAATGGTTTTTGCCAAATTTTAAGGCTCTGTTGCTCAAAAATGCCATTTTGCGTAAAACTTGCACTAGGAATACCACTCGCTTTTAAAAACTGTTTTTTTTCTAGTTTGTGGTGGAAACTAGGTTTTAAGCCTCTGTTACCAAAAAATATGTTTTGGGTTAAAGTTAGTCAAAGAATATGCTTTACTCCTGGAAACTGCGTTTTACTTCAGTTTATGTTAGAAACTAGCTTTTTTTGCCAACTTTTAATGCTTCTGTTTCCAAAACATGTGTTTTGCGTCAAATCTGCACAAAGAATACAATTTGCCCCTAAAAACTGCGTTTAACTCCAGTTTTCTGTTAGAAAACTGCCCTTTTCTAAATTTTAATGTTCTCTTGCCACAATATGCATGTTGCGCCAAAATCAGTCCGTCTTACGCCCGTTTATGATGGAAACTGACTTTTACTAAATTTAAAGACTCTCTTGCCAAAAAGGGTGTTTTGCGTCAAATCTTCACAAAAAATAAAACGCGCTATAAACAATTACATTTTATTCAAGTTTGTGTTAAAAACTGGTTTTTGCCAAAGTTTAAGCCTGTATTCAAAAAATATGCGGTTTGCGTGGACATTGCACATGGAATACAACTCGCTCCTGAGAACTGCGTTTTACTCTAGTTTTTGTTGGAAACTGGCTGTTGCCAAATTTGAAGCTTCTTTTGCGAAAAAGTGCATTTTTTCGTAAAATCTGGTCAAAAAAGACATCTCGCTTCTAAAAGCTGTCTGTTTTACTAGTTTCTGTCGAAAACTGGCTTTTGTCAAAGTTTAAGCATCTGTTATCAAAAAATACATTTTGCGTGAACCTTGTTCAAAGAATGACTCGCTTCTAAAAACTGCGTTTTACTTTAGGTTATCTTAGAAACTGGCTTTTATCAAATTCTAAGCCTCTCTTACCAAAAAAAAACTGGTTTTCTCTAGTTTGTGTTGGAAACTGGGTTTTGTCAAATTTTAAGCCTCAATTACTCCAGGGAATATTTTCTAATTTGAATAAAGAAACTATGCTCGCCCGGGACAACGAAATATATAAAAAAAATATAAAAAAAAATGACTTAAATAATAAATGAAAAAAAAATAATAATAAAATAAAATAAAAAATTAAAAAATTAAAAAAAAAAAGAAATAAAAAATAATAATAAAAATAAATATACCCTAGCATACCCTTGTAAGCCTTAATATACCCTTGTGAACCCTACTATACACTTGTAAATCCTAGCATACCCTTGTGAACCCTAGTATACCCTTGCAAACCCTAGGATACCGTAGCATACCGTTGTAAGGGCTAGTATACCCTTGTAAACCGTAGTATACCGTTGAAAACCCTACTATTTTTCTTTTAATTTTTTTTTCAATTTTTTAATTTTTTTATTTTTTTTTTTTTTATTTTTTTTTAATTTTTTTTAAATTTTTTTTTCTAATATTTCTTTTTTAATTTTTTTATTTTTTTATATTGATGTTTTTTTATTTTTGTTTTTTCGTTAATTTTTTTTTTAATTTTTTAATTTTTTTATTTATATTTATTTTTTAATTTTTTAAATTTTTTTTTATTGTTAAATTTTTTTATATTTATTAAGGACTAGTGTGCAGCACACAATTACTCCACGGAATATTTTCCACTTTGAATAAAGAAACCATGCTCGCCCGGGACAACGAAAATTTTCGATAAAAAACTAGCTTTTTTTTGCCAAATTTTAAGTTTCTGTTTCCAAAACATGGGTTTTGGGTCAAATCTGCACAAAGAGTAAATTATGCCCCTAAAAACTGCGTTTAAATTTACTTCTAGTTGGAAAACTCTCCTTTTCAAAATTTTAACGCTCTCTTGCCAAAAAATGCGATTTGCGTCAAGTCTGCGCAAAGAAGAGAACTCGCTCATGAAAAATGCCTCTTACTCCAGTTTATCTCAAAATATGGCAGCCCAAATTTAAGCCTCTCTTACCGAAAAAAAGGGTTTTGTGTCAAATCTGCGCCAAAAACACATCTCGCTCCTGAAAACTGCGTTTTACTTTAGTTTGTGTTGGAAACTGGCTTTTGTTAATTTTCAAGCATCTCTTCCAAAAAAAAAGAATTTTGCGTCAAACCTGTGGAAGCAACTATAACTTGGTCATGAAAACTACGTTTTTGTCCAAGACGCTACTGAAAAATTGCTTTTAAATCCAGGTTGTGCAAAAAAATGGTTTTTGCCAAATTTTAAGGCTCTGTTGCTCAAAAATGCCATTTTGCGTAAAACTTGCACTAGGAATACCACTCGCTTTTAAAAACTGTTTTTTTTCTAGTTTGTGGTGGAAACTAGGTTTTAAGCCTCTGTTACCAAAAAATATGTTTTGGGTTAAAGTTAGTCAAAGAATATGCTTTACTCCTGGAAACTGCGTTTTACTTCAGTTTATGTTAGAAACTAGCTTTTTTTGCCAACTTTTAATGCTTCTGTTTCCAAAACATGTGTTTTGCGTCAAATCTGCACAAAGAATACAATTTGCCCCTAAAAACTGCGTTTAACTCCAGTTTTTTGTTAGAAAACTGCCCTTTTCTAAATTTTAATGTTCTCTTGCCACAATATGTATGTTGCGCCAAAATCAGTCCGTCTTACGCCCGTTTATGATGGAAACTGACTTTTGCTAAATTTAAAGACTCTCTTGCCAAAAAGGGTGTTTTGCGTCAAATCTTCACAAAAAATAAAACGCGCTATAAACAATTACATTTTATTCAAGTTTGTGTTAAAAACTGGTTTTTGCCAAAGTTTACGCCTGTATTCAAAAAATATGCGGTTTGCGTGGAAATTGCACATGGAATACAACTCGCTCCTGAGAACTGCGTTTTACTCTAGTTTTTGTTGGAAACTGGCTGTTGCCAAATTTGAAGCTTCTTTTGCGAAAAAGTGCATTTTTTCGTAAAATCTGGTCAAAAAAGACATCTCGCTTCTAAAAGCTGTCTGTTTTACTAGTTTCTGTCGAAAACTGGCTTTTGTCAAAGTTTAAGCATCTGTTATCAAAAAATACATTTTGCGTGAACCTTGTTCAAAGAATGACTCGCTTCTAAAAACTGCGTTTTACTTTAGGTTATCTTAGAAACTGGCTTTTATCAAATTCTAAGCCTCTCTTACCAAAAAAAAACTGGTTTTCTCTAGTTTGTGTTGGAAACTGGGTTTTGTCAAATTTTAAGCCTCAATTACTCCAGGGAATATTTTCTAATTTGAATAAAGAAACTATGCTCGCCCGGGACAACGAAATATATAAAAAAAATATAAAAAAAAATGAATTAAATAATAAATGAAAAAAAGAAAATAAAATAAAAAAAAAATTAAAAAATTAAAAAAAAAATAAATAAATAAAAAAAAAAATAAAAATAAATAAACCCTAGCATACCCTTGTAAGCCTTAATATACCCTTGTGAACCCTACTATACCCTTGTAAATCCTAGCATACCCTTGTGAACCCTAGTATACCCTTGCAAACCCTAGGATACCGTAGCATACCGTTGTAAGGGCTAGTATACCCTTGTAAACCGTAGTATACCGTTGAAAACCCTACTATTTTTCTTTTAATTTTTTTTTCAATTTTTTAATTTTTTAATTTTTTATTTTATTTTTATTTTTTTTAATTTTTTTTAAATTTTTTTTTCTAATATTTCTTTTTTAATTTTTTTATTTTTTTATATTGATGTTTTTTTATTTTTGTTTTTTCGTTAATTTTTTTTTTAATTTTTTAATTTTTTTATTTATATTTATTTTTTAATTTTTTAAATTTTTTTTTATTGTTAAATTTTTTTATATTTATTAAGGACTAGTGTGCAGCACACAATTACTCCACGGAATATTTTCCACTTTGAATAAAGAAACCATGCTCGCCCGGGACAACGAAAATTTTCGATAAAAAACTAGCTTTTTTTTGCCAAATTTTAAGTTTCTGTTTCCAAAACATGGGTTTTGGGTCAAATCTGCACAAAGAGTAAATTATGCCCCTAAAAACTGCGTTTAAATTTACTTCTAGTTGGAAAACTCTCCTTTTCAAAATTTTAACGCTCTCTTGCCAAAAAATGCGATTTGCGTCAAGTCTGCGCAAAGAAGAGAACTCGCTCATGAAAAATGCCTCTTACTCCAGTTTATCTCAAAATATGGCAGCCCAAATTTAAGCCTCTCTTACCGAAAAAAAGGGTTTTGTGTCAAATCTGCGCCAAAAACACATCTCGCTCCTGAAAACTGCGTTTTACTTTAGTTTGTGTTGGAAACTGGCTTTTGTTAATTTTCAAGCATCTCTTCCAAAAAAAAAGAATTTTGCGTCAAACCTGTGGAAGCAACTATAACTTGGTCATGAAAACTACGTTTTTGTCCAAGACGCTACTGAAAAATTGCTTTTAAATCCAGGTTGTGCAAAAAAATGGTTTTTGCCAAATTTTAAGGCTCTGTTGCTCAAAAATGCCATTTTGCGTAAAACTTGCACTAGGAATACCACTCGCTTTTAAAAACTGTTTTTTTTCTAGTTTGTGTTGGAAACTAGGTTTTAAGCCTCTGTTACCAAAAAATATGTTTTGGGTTAAAGTTAGTCAAAGAATATGCTTTACTCCTGGAAACTGCGTTTTACTTCAGTTTATGTTAGAAACTAGCTTTTTTTGCCAACTTTTAATGCTTCTGTTTCCAAAACATGTGTTTTGCGTCAAATCTGCACAAAGAATACAATTTGCCCCTAAAAACTGCGTTTAACTCCAGTTTTTTGTTAGAAAACTGCCCTTTTCTAAATTTTAATGTTCTCTTGCCACAATATGTATGTTGCGCCAAAATCAGTCCGTCTTACGCCCGTTTATGATGGAAACTGACTTTTGCTAAATTTAAAGACTCTCTTGCCAAAAAGGGTGTTTTGCGTCAAATCTTCACAAAAAATAAAACGCGCTATAAACAATTACATTTTATTCAAGTTTGTGTTAAAAACTGGTTTTTGCCAAAGTTTACGCCTGTATTCAAAAAATATGCGGTTTGCGTGGAAATTGCACATGGAATACAACTCGCTCCTGAGAACTGCGTTTTACTCTAGTTTTTGTTGGAAACTGGCTGTTGCCAAATTTGAAGCTTCTTTTGCGAAAAAGTGCATTTTTTCGTAAAATCTGGTCAAAAAAGACATCTCGCTTCTAAAAGCTGTCTGTTTTACTAGTTTCTGTCGAAAACTGGCTTTTGTCAAAGTTTAAGCATCTGTTATCAAAAAATACATTTTGCGTGAACCTTGTTCAAAGAATGACTCGCTTCTAAAAACTGCGTTTTACTTTAGGTTATCTTAGAAACTGGCTTTTATCAAATTCTAAGCCTCTCTTACCAAAAAAAAACTGGTTTTCTCTAGTTTGTGTTGGAAACTGGGTTTTGTCAAATTTTAAGCCTCAATTACTCCAGGGAATATTTTCTAATTTGAATAAAGAAACTATGCTCGCCCGGGACAACGAAATATATAAAAAAAATATAAAAAAAAATGAATTAAATAATAAATGAAAAAAAGAAAATAAAATAAAAAAAAAATTAAAAAATTAAAAAAAAAATAAATAAATAAAAAAAAAAATAAAAATAAATAAACCCTAGCATACCCTTGTAAGCCTTAATATACCCTTGTGAACCCTACTATACCCTTGTAAATCCTAGCATACCCTTGTGAACCCTAGTATACCCTTGCAAACCCTAGGATACCGTAGCATACCGTTGTAAGGGCTAGTATACCCTTGTAAACCGTAGTATACCGTTGAAAACCCTACTATTTTTCTTTTAATTTTTTTTTTCAATTTTTTAATTTTTTAATTTTTTATTTTATTTTTATTTTTTTTAATTTTTTTTAAATTTTTTTTTCTAATATTTCTTTTTTAATTTTTTTATTTTTTTCATATTGATGTTTTTTTATTTTTGTTTTTTCGTTAATTTTTTTTTTAATTTTTTAATTTTTTTATTTATATTTATTTTTTAATTTTTTAAATTTTTTTTTATTGTTAAATTTTTTTATATTTATTAAGGACTAGTGTGCAGCACACAATTACTCCACGGAATATTTTCCACTTTGAATAAAGAAACCATGCTCGCCCGGGACAACGAAAATTTTCGATAAAAAACTAGCTTTTTTTTGCCAAATTTTAAGTTTCTGTTTCCAAAACATGGGTTTTGGGTCAAATCTGCACAAAGAGTAAATTATGCCCCTAAAAACTGCGTTTAAATTTACTTCTAGTTGGAAAACTCTCCTTTTCAAAATTTTAACGCTCTCTTGCCAAAAAATGCGATTTGCGTCAAGTCTGCGCAAAGAAGAGAACTCGCTCATGAAAAATGCCTCTTACTCCAGTTTATCTCAAAATATGGCAGCCCAAATTTAAGCCTCTCTTACCGAAAAAAAAGGTTTTGTGTCAAATCTGCGCCAAAAACACATCTCGCTCCTGAAAACTGCGTTTTACTTTAGTTTGTGTTGGAAACTGGCTTTTGTTAATTTTCAAGCATCTCTTCCAAAAAAAAAGAATTTTGCGTCAAACCTGTGGAAGCAACTATAACTTGGTCATGAAAACTACGTTTTTGTCCAAGACGCTACTGAAAAATTGCTTTTAAATCCAGGTTGTGCAAAAAAATGGTTTTTGCCAAATTTTAAGGCTCTGTTGCTCAAAAATGCCATTTTGCGTAAAACTTGCACTAGGAATACCACTCGCTTTTAAAAACTGTTTTTTTTCTAGTTTGTGGTGGAAACTAGGTTTTAAGCCTCTGTTACCAAAAAATATGTTTTGGGTTAAAGTTAGTCAAAGAATATGCTTTACTCCTGGAAACTGCGTTTTACTTCAGTTTATGTTAGAAACTAGCTTTTTTTGCCAACTTTTAATGCTTCTGTTTCCAAAACATGTGTTTTGCGTCAAATCTGCACAAAGAATACAATTTGCCCCTAAAAACTGCGTTTAACTCCAGTTTTTTGTTAGAAAACTGCCCTTTTCTAAATTTTAATGTTCTCTTGCCACAATATGTATGTTGCGCCAAAATCAGTCCGTCTTACGCCCGTTTATGATGGAAACTGACTTTTGCTAAATTTAAAGACTCTCTTGCCAAAAAGGGTGTTTTGCGTCAAATCTTCACAAAAAATAAAACGCGCTATAAACAATTACATTTTATTCAAGTTTGTGTTAAAAACTGGTTTTTGCCAAAGTTTACGCCTGTATTCAAAAAATATGCGGTTTGCGTGGAAATTGCACATGGAATACAACTCGCTCCTGAGAACTGCGTTTTACTCTAGTTTTTGTTGGAAACTGGCTGTTGCCAAATTTGAAGCTTCTTTTGCGAAAAAGTGCATTTTTTCGTAAAATCTGGTCAAAAAAGACATCTCGCTTCTAAAAGCTGTCTGTTTTACTAGTTTCTGTCGAAAACTGGCTTTTGTCAAAGTTTAAGCATCTGTTATCAAAAAATACATTTTGCGTGAACCTTGTTCAAAGAATGACTCGCTTCTAAAAACTGCGTTTTACTTTAGGTTATCTTAGAAACTGGCTTTTATCAAATTCTAAGCCTCTCTTACCAAAAAAAAACTGGTTTTCTCTAGTTTGTGTTGGAAACTGGGTTTTGTCAAATTTTAAGCCTCAATTACTCCAGGGAATATTTTCTAATTTGAATAAAGAAACTATGCTCGCCCGGGACAACGAAATATATAAAAAAAATATAAAAAAAAATGAATTAAATAATAAATGAAAAAAAGAAAATAAAATAAAAAAAAAATTAAAAAATTAAAAAAAAAATAAATAAATAAAAAAAAAAATAAAAATAAATAAACCCTAGCATACCCTTGTAAGCCTTAATATACCCTTGTGAACCCTACTATACCCTTGTAAATCCTAGCATACCCTTGTGAACCCTAGTATACCCTTGCAAACCCTAGGATACCGTAGCATACCGTTGTAAGGGCTAGTATACCCTTGTAAACCGTAGTATACCGTTGAAAACCCTACTATTTTTCTTTTAATTTTTTTTTCAATTTTTTAATTTTTTAATTTTTTATTTTATTTTTATTTTTTTTTAATTTTTTTTAAATTTTTTTTTCTAATATTTCTTTTTTAATTTTTTTATTTTTTTCATATTAATGTTTTTTTATTTTTGTTTTTTCGTTAATTTTTTTTTTAATTTTTTAATATTTTTATTTATATTTATTTTTTAATTTTTTAAATTTTTTTTTATTGTTAAATTTTTTTATATTTATTAAGGACTAGTGTGCAGCACACAATTACTCCACGGAATATTTTCCACTTTGAATAAAGAAACCATGCTCGCCCGGGACAACGAAAATTTTCGATAAAAAACTAGCTTTTTTTTGCCAAATTTTAAGTTTCTGTTTCCAAAACATGGGTTTTGGGTCAAATCTGCACAAAGAGTAAATTATGCCCCTAAAAACTGCGTTTAAATTTACTTCTAGTTGGAAAACTCTCCTTTTCAAAATTTTAACGCTCTCTTGCCAAAAAATGCGATTTGCGTCAAGTCTGCGCAAAGAAGAGAACTCGCTCATGAAAAATGCCTCTTACTCCAGTTTATCTCAAAATATGGCAGCCCAAATTTAAGCCTCTCTTACCGAAAAAAAAGGTTTTGTGTCAAATCTGCGCCAAAAACACATCTCGCTCCTGAAAACTGCGTTTTACTTTAGTTTGTGTTGGAAACTGGCTTTTGTTAATTTTCAAGCATCTCTTCCAAAAAAAAAGAATTTTGCGTCAAACCTGTGGAAGCAACTATAACTTGGTCATGAAAACTACGTTTTTGTCCAAGACGCTACTGAAAAATTGCTTTTAAATCCAGGTTGTGCAAAAAAATGGTTTTTGCCAAATTTTAAGGCTCTGTTGCTCAAAAATGCCATTTTGCGTAAAACTTGCACTAGGAATACCACTCGCTTTTAAAAACTGTTTTTTTTCTAGTTTGTGTTGAAAACTAGGTTTCAAGCCTCTGTTACCAAAAAATATGTTTTGGGTTAAAGTTAGTCAAAGAATATGCTTTACTCCTGGAAACTGCGTTTTACTTCAGTTTATGTTAGAAACTAGCTTTTTTTGCCAACTTTTAATGCTTCTGTTTCCAAAACATGTGTTTTGCGTCAAATCTGCACAAAGAATACAATTTGCCCCTAAAAACTGCGTTTAACTCCAGTTTTTTGTTAGAAAACTGCCCTTTTCTAAATTTTAATGTTCTCTTGCCACAATATGTATGTTGCGCCAAAATCAGTCCGTCTTACGCCCGTTTATGATGGAAACTGACTTTTGCTAAATTTAAAGACTCTCTTGCCAAAAAGGGTGTTTTGCGTCAAATCTTCACAAAAAATAAAACGCGCTATAAACAATTACATTTTATTCAAGTTTGTGTTAAAAACTGGTTTTTGCCAAAGTTTACGCCTGTATTCAAAAAATATGCGGTTTGCGTGGAAATTGCACATGGAATACAACTCGCTCCTGAGAACTGCGTTTTACTCTAGTTTTTGTTGGAAACTGGCTGTTGCCAAATTTGAAGCTTCTTTTGCGAAAAAGTGCATTTTTTCGTAAAATCTGGTCAAGAAGACATCTCGCTTCTAAAGGCTGTCTGTTTTACTAGTTTCTGTCGAAAACTGGCTTTTGTCAAAGTTTAAGCATCTGTTATCAAAAAATACATTTTGCGTGAACCTTGTTCAAAGAATGACTCGCTTCTAAAAACTGCGTTTTACTTTAGGTTATCTTAGAAACTGGCTTTTATCAAATTCTAAGCCTCTCTTACCAAAAAAAAACTGGTTTTCTCTAGTTTGTGTTGGAAACTGGGTTTTGTCAAATTTTAAGCCTCAATTACTCCAGGGAATATTTTCTAATTTGAATAAAGAAACTATGCTCGCCCGGGACAACGAAATATATAAAAAAAATATAAAAAAAAATGAATTAAATAATAAATGAAAAAAAAAAAAATTAAATAAAAAAAAAAATTAAAAAATTAAAAAAAAAAAGAGAAATAAAAAAAAAAAATAAAAATAAATAAACCCTAGCATACCCTTGTAAGCCTTAATATACCCTTGTGAACCCTACTATACCCTTGTAAATCCTAGCATACCCTTGTGAACCCTAGTATACCCTTGCAAACCCTAGGATACCGTAGCATACCGTTGTAAGGGCTAGTATACCCTTGTAAACCGTAGTATACCGTTGAAAACCCTACTATTTTTCTTTTAATTTTTTTTTCAATTTTTTAATTTCTTAATTTTTTATTTTATTTTTATTTTTTTTAATTTTTTTTAAATTTTTTTTCTAATATTTCTTTTTTAATTTTTTTATTGTTTTCTATTGATGTTTTTTTATTTTTGTTTTTTCGTTAATTTTTTTTTTAATTTTTTAATATTTTTATTTATATTTATTTTTTAATTTTTTAAATTTTTTTTTATTGTTAAATTTTTTTATATTTATTAAGGACTAGTGTGCAGCACACAATTACTCCACGGAATATTTTCCACTTTGAATAAAGAAACCATGCTCGCCCGGGACAACGAAAATTTTCGATAAAAAACTAGCTTTTTTTTGCCAAATTTTAAGTTTCTGTTTCCAAAACATGGGTTTTGGGTCAAATCTGCACAAAGAGTAAATTATGCCCCTAAAAACTGCGTTTAAATTTACTTCTAGTTGGAAAACTCTCCTTTTCAAAATTTTAACGCTCTCTTGCCAAAAAATGCGATTTGCGTCAAGTCTGCGCAAAGAAGAGAACTCGCTCATGAAAAATGCCTCTTACTCCAGTTTATCTCAAAATATGGCAGCCCAAATTTAAGCCTCTCTTACCGAAAAAAAGGGTTTTGTGTCAAATCTGCGCCAAAAACACATCTCGCTCCTGAAAACTGCGTTTTACTTTAGTTTGTGTTGGAAACTGGCTTTTGTTAATTTTCAAGCATCTCTTCCAAAAAAAAAGAATTTTGCGTCAAACCTGTGGAAGCAACTATAACTTGGTCATGAAAACTACGTTTTTGTCCAAGACGCTACTGAAAAATTGCTTTTAAATCCAGGTTGTGCAAAAAAATGGTTTTTGCCAAATTTTAAGGCTCTGTTGCTCAAAAATGCCATTTTGCGTAAAACTTGCACTAGGAATACCACTCGCTTTTAAAAACTGTTTTTTTTCTAGTTTGTGGTGGAAACTAGGTTTTAAGCCTCTGTTACCAAAAAATATGTTTTGGGTTAAAGTTAGTCAAAGAATATGCTTTACTCCTGGAAACTGCGTTTTACTTCAGTTTATGTTAGAAACTAGCTTTTTTTGCCAACTTTTAATGCTTCTGTTTCCAAAACATGTGTTTTGCGTCAAATCTGCACAAAGAATACAATTTGCCCCTAAAAACTGCGTTTAACTCCAGTTTTCTGTTAGAAAACTGCCCTTTTCTAAATTTTAATGTTCTCTTGCCACAATATGCATGTTGCGCCAAAATCAGTCCGTCTTACGCCCGTTTATGATGGAAACTGACTTTTACTAAATTTAAAGACTCTCTTGCCAAAAAGGGTGTTTTGCGTCAAATCTTCACAAAAAATAAAACGCGCTATAAACAATTACATTTTATTCAAGTTTGTGTTAAAAACTGGTTTTTGCCAAAGTTTACGCCTGTATTCAAAAAATATGCGGTTTGCGTGGACATTGCACATGGAATACAACTCGCTCCTGAGAACTGCGTTTTACTCTAGTTTTTGTTGGAAACTGGCTGTTGCCAAATTTGAAGCTTCTTTTGCGAAAAAGTGCATTTTTTCGTAAAATCTGGTCAAAAAAGACATCTCGCTTCTAAAAGCTGTCTGTTTTACTAGTTTCTGTCGAAAACTGGCTTTTGTCAAAGTTTAAGCATCTGTTATCAAAAAATACATTTTGCGTGAACCTTGTTCAAAGAATGACTCGCTTCTAAAAACTGCGTTTTACTTTAGGTTATCTTAGAAACTGGCTTTTATCAAATTCTAAGCCTCTCTTA
The DNA here is from genome assembly GCF_977016875.1 of Pavona decussata. Lineage (NCBI taxonomy): Eukaryota > Metazoa > Cnidaria > Anthozoa > Scleractinia > Agariciidae > Pavona > Pavona decussata. Next base: position 564,979 of record NW_028145724.1, read on the forward strand.
CCAAAAAAAAACTGGTTTTCTCTAGTTTGTGTTGGAAACTGGGTTTTGTCAAATTTTAAGCCTCAATTACTCCAGGGAATATTTTCTAATTTGAATAAAGAAACTATGCTCGCCCGGGACAACGAAATATATAAAAAAAATATAAAATAAAATGAATTAAATAATAAATGAAAAAAAGAAAATAAAATAAAAAAAAAATTAAAAAATTAAAAAAAAAATAAATAAATAAAAAAAAAAATAAAAATAAATAAACCCTAGCATACCCTTGTAAGCCTTAATATACCCTTGTGAACCCTACTATACCCTTGTAAATCCTAGCATACCCTTGCAAACCCTAGGATATCGTAGCATACCGTTGTAAGGGCTAGTATACCCTTGTAAACCGTAGTATACCGTTGAAAACCCTACTATTTTTCTTTTAATTTTTTTTTCAATTTTTTAATTTTTTAATTTTTTATTTTATTTTTATTTTTTTTAATTTTTTTTAAATTTTTTTTCTAATATTTCTTTTTTAATTTTTTTATTTTTTTATATTGATGTTTTTTTATTTTTGTTTTTTCGTTAATTTTTTTTTTAATTTTTTAATATTTTTATTTATATTTATTTTTTAATTTTTTAAATTTTTTTTTTATTGTTAAATTTTTTTATATTTATTAAGGACTAGTGTGCAGCACACAATTACTCCACGGAATATGTTCCACTTTGAATAAAGAAACCATGCTCGCCCGGGACAACGAAAATTTTCGATAAAAAACTAGCTTTTTTTTGCCAAATTTTAAGTTTCTGTTTCCAAAACATGGGTTTTGGGTCAAATCTGCACAAAGAGTAAATTATGCCCCTAAAAACTGCGTTTAAATTTACTTCTAGTTGGAAAACTCTCCTTTTCAAAATTTTAACGCTCTCTTGCCAAAAACTGCGATTTGCGTCAAGTCTGCGCAAAGAAGAGAACTCGCTCATGAAAAATGCCTCTTACTCCAGTTTATCTCAAAATATGGCAGCCCAAATTTAAGCCTCTCTTACCGAAAAAAAAGGTTTTGTGTCAAATCTGCGCCAAAAACACATCTCGCTCCTGAAAACTGCGTTTTACTTCAGTTTGTGTTGGAAACTGGCTTTTGTTAATTTTCAAGCATCTCTTCCAAAAAAAAAGAATTTTGCTTCAAACCTGTGGAAGCAACTATAACTTGGTCATGAAAACTACGTTTTTGTCCAAGACGCTACTGAAAAATTGCTTTTAAATCCAGGTTGTGCAAAAAAATGGTTTTTGCCAAATTTTAAGGCTCTGTTGCTCAAAAATGCCATTTTGCGTAAAACTTGCACTAGGAATACCACTCGCTTTTAAAAACTGTTTTTTTTCTAGTTTGTGGTGGAAACTAGGTTTTAAGCCTCTGTTACCAAAAAATATGTTTTGGGTTAAAGTTAGTCAAAGAATATGCTTTACTCCTGGAAACTGCGTTTTACTTCAGTTTATGTTAGAAACTAGCTTTTTTTGCCAACTTTTAATGCTTCTGTTTCCAAAACATGTGTTTTGCGTCAAATCTGCACAAAGAATACAATTTGCCCCTAAAAACTGCGTTTAACTCCAGTTTTCTGTTAGAAAACTGCCCTTTTCTAAATTTTAATGTTCTCTTGCCACAATATGCATGTTGCGCCAAAATCAGTCCGTCTTACGCCCGTTTATGATGGAAACTGACTTTTACTAAATTTAAAGACTCTCTTGCCAAAAAGGGTGTTTTGCGTCAAATCTTCACAAAAAATAAAACGCGCTATAAACAATTACATTTTATTCAAGTTTGTGTTAAAAACTGGTTTTTGCCAAAGTTTAAGCCTGTATTCAAAAAATATGCGGTTTGCGTGGAAATTGCACATGGAATACAACTCGCTCCTGAGAACTGCGTTTTACTCTAGTTTTTGTTGGAAACTGGCTGTTGCCAAATTTGAAGCTTCTTTTGCGAAAAAGTGCATTTTTTCGTAAAATCTGGTCAAAAAAGACATCTCGCTTCTAAAAGCTGTCTGTTTTACTAGTTTCTGTCGAAAACTGGCTTTTGTCAAAGTTTAAGCATCTGTTATCAAAAAATACATTTTGCGTGAACCTTGTTCAAAGAATGACTCGCTTCTAAAAACTGCGTTTTACTTTAGGTTATCTTAGAAACTGGCTTTTATCAAATTCTAAGCCTCTCTTACCAAAAAAAAACTGGTTTTCTCTAGTTTGTGTTGGAAACTGGGTTTTGTCAAATTTTAAGCCTCAATTACTCCAGGGAATATTTTCTAATTTGAATAAAGAAACTATGCTCGCCCGGGACAACGAAATATATAAAAAAAATATAAAAAAAAATGAATTAAATAATAAATGAAAAAAAAAAAAAAAAATAAAAAAAAAATTTAAAAAATTAAAAAAAAAAAAAAGAAATAAAAAAAAAAAATAAAAATAAATAAACCCTAGCATACCCTTGTAAGCCTTAATATACCCTTGTGAACCCTACTATACCCTTGTAAATCCTAGCATACCCTTGTGAACCCTAGTATACCCTTGCAAACCCTAGGATACCGTAGCATACCGTTGTAAGGGCTAGTATACCCTTGTAAACCGTAGTATACCGTTGAAAACCCTACTATTTTTCTTTTAATTTTTTTTTCAATTTTTTAATTTTTTAATTTTTTATTTTATTTTTATTTTTTTTAATTTTTTTTAAATTTTTTTTTCTAATATTTCTTTTTTAATTTTTTTATTTTTTTATATTGATGTTTTTTTATTTTTGTTTTTTCGTTAATTTTTTTTTTAATTTTTTAATTTTTTTATTTATATTTATTTTTTAATTTTTTAAATTTTTTTTTATTGTTAAACTTTTTTATATTTATTAAGGACTAGTGTGCAGCACACAATTACTCCACGGAATATTTTCCACTTTGAATAAAGAAACCATGCTCGCCCGGGACAACGAAAATTTTCGATAAAAAACTAGCTTTTTTTTGCCAAATTTTAAGTTTCTGTTTCCAAAACATGGGTTTTGGGTCAAATCTGCACAAAGAGTAAATTATGCCCCTAAAAACTGCGTTTAAATTTACTTCTAGTTGGAAAACTCTCCTTTTCAAAATTTTAACGCTCTCTTGCCAAAAAATGCGATTTGCGTCAAGTCTGCGCAAAGAAGAGAACTCGCTCATGAAAAATGCCTCTTACTCCAGTTTATCTCAAAATATGGCAGCCCAAATTTAAGCCTCTCTTACCGAAAAAAAGGGTTTTGTGTCAAATCTGCGCCAAAAACACATCTCGCTCCTGAAAACTGCGTTTTACTTTAGTTTGTGTTGGAAACTGGCTTTTGTTAATTTTCAAGCATCTCTTCCAAAAAAAAAGAATTTTGCGTCAAACCTGTGGAAGCAACTATAACTTGGTCATGAAAACTACGTTTTTGTCCAAGACGCTACTGAAAAATTGCTTTTAAATCCAGGTTGTGCAAAAAAATGGTTTTTGCCAAATTTTAAGGCTCTGTTGCTCAAAAATGCCATTTTGCGTAAAACTTGCACTAGGAATACCACTCGCTTTTAAAAACTGTTTTTTTTCTAGTTTGTGGTGGAAACTAGGTTTTAAGCCTCTGTTACCAAAAAATATGTTTTGGGTTAAAGTTAGTCAAAGAATATGCTTTACTCCTGGAAACTGCGTTTTACTTCAGTTTATGTTAGAAACTAGCTTTTTTTGCCAACTTTTAATGCTTCTGTTTCCAAAACATGTGTTTTGCGTCAAATCTGCACAAAGAATACAATTTGCCCCTAAAAACTGCGTTTAACTCCAGTTTTCTGTTAGAAAACTGCCCTTTTCTAAATTTTAATGTTCTCTTGCCACAATATGCATGTTGCGCCAAAATCAGTCCGTCTTACGCCCGTTTATGATGGAAACTGACTTTTACTAAATTTAAAGACTCTCTTGCCAAAAAGGGTGTTTTGCGTCAAATCTTCACAAAAAATAAAACGCGCTATAAACAATTACATTTTATTCAAGTTTGTGTTAAAAACTGGTTTTTGCCAAAGTTTAAGCCTGTATTCAAAAAATATGCGGTTTGCGTGGACATTGCACATGGAATACAACTCGCTCCTGAGAACTGCGTTTTACTCTAGTTTTTGTTGGAAACTGGCTGTTGCCAAATTTGAAGCTTCTTTTGCGAAAAAGTGCATTTTTTCGTAAAATCTGGTCAAAAAAGACATCTCGCTTCTAAAAGCTGTCTGTTTTACTAGTTTCTGTCGAAAACTGGCTTTTGTCAAAGTTTAAGCATCTGTTATCAAAAAATACATTTTGCGTGAACCTTGTTCAAAGAATGACTCGCTTCTAAAAACTGCGTTTTACTTTAGGTTATCTTAGAAACTGGCTTTTATCAAATTCTAAGCCTCTCTTACCAAAAAAAAACTGGTTTTCTCTAGTTTGTGTTGGAAACTGGGTTTTGTCAAATTTTAAGCCTCAATTACTCCAGGGAATATTTTCTAATTTGAATAAAGAAACTATGCTCGCCCGGGACAACGAAATATATAAAAAAAATATAAAATAAAATGAATTAAATAATAAATGAAAAAAAGAAAATAAAATAAAAAAAAAATTAAAAAATTAAAAAAAAAATAAATAAATAAAAAAAAAAATAAAAATAAATAAACCCTAGCATACCCTTGTAAGCCTTAATATACCCTTGTGAACCCTACTATACCCTTGTAAATCCTAGCATACCCTTGCAAACCCTAGGATATCGTAGCATACCGTTGTAAGGGCTAGTATACCCTTGTAAACCGTAGTATACCGTTGAAAACCCTACTATTTTTCTTTTAATTTTTTTTTCAATTTTTTAATTTTTTAATTTTTTATTTTATTTTTATTTTTTTTAATTTTTTTAAATTTTTTTTCTAATATTTCTTTTTTAATTTTTTTATTTTTTTATATTGATGTTTTTTTATTTTTGTTTTTTCGTTAATTTTTTTTTTAATTTTTTAATATTTTTATTTATATTTATTTTTTAATTTTTTAAATTTTTTTTTTATTGTTAAATTTTTTTATATTTATTAAGGACTAGTGTGCAGCACACAATTACTCCACGGAATATGTTCCACTTTGAATAAAGAAACCATGCTCGCCCGGGACAACGAAAATTTTCGATAAAAAACTAGCTTTTTTTTGCCAAATTTTAAGTTTCTGTTTCCAAAACATGGGTTTTGGGTCAAATCTGCACAAAGAGTAAATTATGCCCCTAAAAACTGCGTTTAAATTTACTTCTAGTTGGAAAACTCTCCTTTTCAAAATTTTAACGCTCTCTTGCCAAAAACTGCGATTTGCGTCAAGTCTGCGCAAAGAAGAGAACTCGCTCATGAAAAATGCCTCTTACTCCAGTTTATCTCAAAATATGGCAGCCCAAATTTAAGCCTCTCTTACCGAAAAAAAAGGTTTTGTGTCAAATCTGCGCCAAAAACACATCTCGCTCCTGAAAACTGCGTTTTACTTCAGTTTGTGTTGGAAACTGGCTTTTGTTAATTTTCAAGCATCTCTTCCAAAAAAAAAGAATTTTGCTTCAAACCTGTGGAAGCAACTATAACTTGGTCATGAAAACTACGTTTTTGTCCAAGACGCTACTGAAAAATTGCTTTTAAATCCAGGTTGTGCAAAAAAATGGTTTTTGCCAAATTTTAAGGCTCTGTTGCTCAAAAATGCCATTTTGCGTAAAACTTGCACTAGGAATACCACTCGCTTTTAAAAACTGTTTTTTTTCTAGTTTGTGTTGGAAACTAGGTTTTAAGCCTCTGTTACCAAAAAATATGTTTTGGGTTAAAGTTAGTCAAAGAATATGCTTTACTCCTGGAAACTGCGTTTTACTTCAGTTTATGTTAGAAACTAGCTTTTTTTGCCAACTTTTAATGCTTCTGTTTCCAAAACATGTGTTTTGCGTCAAATCTGCACAAAGAATACAATTTGCCCCTAAAAACTGCGTTTAACTCCAGTTTTTTGTTAGAAAACTGCCCTTTTCTAAATTTTAATGTTCTCTTGCCACAATATGTATGTTGCGCCAAAATCAGTCCGTCTTACGCCCGTTTATGATGGAAACTGACTTTTGCTAAATTTAAAGACTCTCTTGCCAAAAAGGGTGTTTTGCGTCAAATCTTCACAAAAAATAAAACGCGCTATAAACAATTACATTTTATTCAAGTTTGTGTTAAAAACTGGTTTTTGCCAAAGTTTAAGCCTGTATTCAAAAAATATGCGGTTTGCGTGGAAATTGCACATGGAATACAACTCGCTCCTGAGAACTGCGTTTTACTCTAGTTTTTGTTGGAAACTGGCTGTTGCCAAATTTGAAGCTTCTTTTGCGAAAAAGTGCATTTTTTCGTAAAATCTGGTCAAAAAAGACATCTCGCTTCTAAAAGCTGTCTGTTTTACTAGTTTCTGTCGAAAACTGGCTTTTGTCAAAGTTTAAGCATCTGTTATCAAAAAATACATTTTGCGTGAACCTTGTTCAAAGAATGACTCGCTTCTAAAAACTGCGTTTTACTTTAGGTTATCTTAGAAACTGGCTTTTATCAAATTCTAAGCCTCTCTTACCAAAAAAAAACTGGTTTTCTCTAGTTTGTGTTGGAAACTGGGTTTTGTCAAATTTTAAGCCTCAATTACTCCAGGGAATATTTTCTAATTTGAATAAAGAAACTATGCTCGCCCGGGACAACGAAATATATAAAAAAAATATAAAAAAAAATGAATTAAATAATAAATGAAAAAAAGAAAATAAAATAAAAAAAAAATTAAAAAATTAAAAAAAAAATAAATAAATAAAAAAAAAAATAAAAATAAATAAACCCTAGCATACCCTTGTAAGCCTTAATATACCCTTGTGAACCCTACTATACCCTTGTAAATCCTAGCATACCCTTGTGAACCCTAGTATACCCTTGCAAACCCTAGGATACCGTAGCATACCGTTGTAAGGGCTAGTATACCCTTGTAAACCGTAGTATACCGTTGAAAACCCTACTATTTTTCTTTTAATTTTTTTTTCAATTTTTTAATTTTTTAATTTTTTATTTTATTTTTATTTTTTTTTAATTTTTTTTAAATTTTTTTTTCTAATATTTCTTTTTTAATTTTTTTATTTTTTTCATATTAATGTTTTTTTATTTTTGTTTTTTCGTTAATTTTTTTTTTAATTTTTTAATATTTTTATTTATATTTATTTTTTAATTTTTTAAATTTTTTTTTATTGTTAAATTTTTTTATATTTATTAAGGACTAGTGTGCAGCACACAATTACTCCACGGAATATTTTCCACTTTGAATAAAGAAACCATGCTCGCCCGGGACAACGAAAATTTTCGATAAAAAACTAGCTTTTTTTTGCCAAATTTTAAGTTTCTGTTTCCAAAACATGGGTTTTGGGTCAAATCTGCACAAAGAGTAAATTATGCCCCTAAAAACTGCGTTTAAATTTACTTCTAGTTGGAAAACTCTCCTTTTCAAAATTTTAACGCTCTCTTGCCAAAAAATGCGATTTGCGTCAAGTCTGCGCAAAGAAGAGAACTCGCTCATGAAAAATGCCTCTTACTCCAGTTTATCTCAAAATATGGCAGCCCAAATTTAAGCCTCTCTTACCGAAAAAAAAGGTTTTGTGTCAAATCTGCGCCAAAAACACATCTCGCTCCTGAAAACTGCGTTTTACTTTAGTTTGTGTTGGAAACTGGCTTTTGTTAATTTTCAAGCATCTCTTCCAAAAAAAAAGAATTTTGCGTCAAACCTGTGGAAGCAACTATAACTTGGTCATGAAAACTACGTTTTTGTCCAAGACGCTACTGAAAAATTGCTTTTAAATCCAGGTTGTGCAAAAAAATGGTTTTTGCCAAATTTTAAGGCTCTGTTGCTCAAAAATGCCATTTTGCGTAAAACTTGCACTAGGAATACCACTCGCTTTTAAAAACTGTTTTTTTTCTAGTTTGTGTTGAAAACTAGGTTTCAAGCCTCTGTTACCAAAAAATATGTTTTGGGTTAAAGTTAGTCAAAGAATATGCTTTACTCCTGGAAACTGCGTTTTACTTCAGTTTATGTTAGAAACTAGCTTTTTTTTGCCAACTTTTAATGCTTCTGTTTCCAAAACATGTGTTTTGCGTCAAATCTGCACAAAGAATACAATTTGCCCCTAAAAACTGCGTTTAACTCCAGTTTTTTGTTAGAAAACTGCCCTTTTCTAAATTTTAATGTTCTCTTGCCACAATATGTATGTTGCGCCAAAATCAGTCCGTCTTACGCCCGTTTATGATGGAAACTGACTTTTGCTAAATTTAAAGACTCTCTTGCCAAAAAGGGTGTTTTGCGTCAAATCTTCACAAAAAATAAAACGCGCTATAAACAATTACATTTTATTCAAGTTTGTGTTAAAAACTGGTTTTTGCCAAAGTTTACGCCTGTATTCAAAAAATATGCGGTTTGCGTGGAAATTGCACATGGAATACAACTCGCTCCTGAGAACTGCGTTTTACTCTAGTTTTTGTTGGAAACTGGCTGTTGCCAAATTTGAAGCTTCTTTTGCGAAAAAGTGCATTTTTTCGTAAAATCTGGTCAAGAAGACATCTCGCTTCTAAAGGCTGTCTGTTTTACTAGTTTCTGTCGAAAACTGGCTTTTGTCAAAGTTTAAGCATCTGTTATCAAAAAATACATTTTGCGTGAACCTTGTTCAAAGAATGACTCGCTTCTAAAAACTGCGTTTTACTTTAGGTTATCTTAGAAACTGGCTTTTATCAAATTCTAAGCCTCTCTTACCAAAAAAAAACTGGTTTTCTCTAGTTTGTGTTGGAAACTGGGTTTTGTCAAATTTTAAGCCTCAATTACTCCAGGGAATATTTTCTAATTTGAATAAAGAAACTATGCTCGCCCGGGACAACGAAATATATAAAAAAAATATAAAAAAAAATGAATTAAATAATAAATGAAAAAAAAAAAAATTAAATAAAAAAAAAAATTAAAAAATTAAAAAAAAAAAAGAGAAATAAAAAAAAAAAATAAAAATAAATAAACCCTAGCATACCCTTGTAAGCCTTAATATACCCTTGTGAACCCTACTATACCCTTGTAAATCCTAGCATACCCTTGTGAACCCTAGTATACCCTTGCAAACCCTAGGATACCGTAGCATACCGTTGTAAGGGCTAGTATACCCTTGTAAACCGTAGTATACCGTTGAAAACCCTACTATTTTTCTTTTAATTTTTTTTTCAATTTTTTAATTTCTTAATTTTTTATTTTATTTTTATTTTTTTTAATTTTTTTTAAATTTTTTTTCTAATATTTCTTTTTTAATTTTTTTATTGTTTTCTATTGATGTTTTTTTATTTTTGTTTTTTCGTTAATTTTTTTTTTAATTTTTTAATATTTTTATTTATATTTATTTTTTAATTTTTTAAATTTTTTTTTATTGTTAAATTTTTTTATATTTATTAAGGACTAGTGTGCAGCACACAATTACTCCACGGAATATTTTCCACTTTGAATAAAGAAACCATGCTCGCCCGGGACAACGAAAATTTTCGATAAAAAACTAGCTTTTTTTTGCCAAATTTTAAGTTTCTGTTTCCAAAACATGGGTTTTGGGTCAAATCTGCACAAAGAGTAAATTATGCCCCTAAAAACTGCGTTTAAATTTACTTCTAGTTGGAAAACTCTCCTTTTCAAAATTTTAACGCTCTCTTGCCAAAAAATGCGATTTGCGTCAAGTCTGCGCAAAGAAGAGAACTCGCTCATGAAAAATGCCTCTTACTCCAGTTTATCTCAAAATATGGCAGCCCAAATTTAAGCCTCTCTTACCGAAAAAAAGGGTTTTGTGTCAAATCTGCGCCAAAAACACATCTCGCTCCTGAAAACTGCGTTTTACTTTAGTTTGTGTTGGAAACTGGCTTTTGTTAATTTTCAAGCATCTCTTCCAAAAAAAAAGAATTTTGCGTCAAACCTGTGGAAGCAACTATAACTTGGTCATGAAAACTACGTTTTTGTCCAAGACGCTACTGAAAAATTGCTTTTAAATCCAGGTTGTGCAAAAAAATGGTTTTTGCCAAATTTTAAGGCTCTGTTGCTCAAAAATGCCATTTTGCGTAAAACTTGCACTAGGAATACCACTCGCTTTTAAAAACTGTTTTTTTTCTAGTTTGTGGTGGAAACTAGGTTTTAAGCCTCTGTTACCAAAAAATATGTTTTGGGTTAAAGTTAGTCAAAGAATATGCTTTACTCCTGGAAACTGCGTTTTACTTCAGTTTATGTTAGAAACTAGCTTTTTTTGCCAACTTTTAATGCTTCTGTTTCCAAAACATGTGTTTTGCGTCAAATCTGCACAAAGAATACAATTTGCCCCTAAAAACTGCGTTTAACTCCAGTTTTCTGTTAGAAAACTGCCCTTTTCTAAATTTTAATGTTCTCTTGCCACAATATGCATGTTGCGCCAAAATCAGTCCGTCTTACGCCCGTTTATGATGGAAACTGACTTTTACTAAATTTAAAGACTCTCTTGCCAAAAAGGGTGTTTTGCGTCAAATCTTCACAAAAAATAAAACGCGCTATAAACAATTACATTTTATTCAAGTTTGTGTTAAAAACTGGTTTTTGCCAAAGTTTACGCCTGTATTCAAAAAATATGCGGTTTGCGTGGACATTGCACATGGAATACAACTCGCTCCTGAGAACTGCGTTTTACTCTAGTTTTTGTTGGAAACTGGCTGTTGCCAAATTTGAAGCTTCTTTTGCGAAAAAGTGCATTTTTTCGTAAAATCTGGTCAAAAAAGACATCTCGCTTCTAAAAGCTGTCTGTTTTACTAGTTTCTGTCGAAAACTGGCTTTTGTCAAAGTTTAAGCATCTGTTATCAAAAAATACATTTTGCGTGAACCTTGTTCAAAGAATGACTCGCTTCTAAAAACTGCGTTTTACTTTAGGTTATCTTAGAAACTGGCTTTTATCAAATTCTAAGCCTCTCTTACCAAAAAAAAACTGGTTTTCTCTAGTTTGTGTTGGAAACTGGGTTTTGTCAAATTTTAAGCCTCAATTACTCCAGGGAATATTTTCTAATTTGAATAAAGAAACTATGCTCGCCCGGGACAACGAAATATATAAAAAAAATATAAAATAAAATGAATTAAATAATAAATGAAAAAAAGAAAATAAAATAAAAAAAAAATTAAAAAATTAAAAAAAAAATAAATAAATAAAAAAAAAAATAAAAATAAATAAACCCTAGCATACCCTTGTAAGCCTTAATATACCCTTGTGAACCCTACTATACCCTTGTAAATCCTAGCATACCCTTGCAAACCCTAGGATATCGTAGCATACCGTTGTAAGGGCTAGTATACCCTTGTAAACCGTAGTATACCGTTGAAAACCCTACTATTTTTCTTTTAATTTTTTTTTCAATTTTTTAATTTTTTAATTTTTTATTTTATTTTTATTTTTTTTAATTTTTTTTAAATTTTTTTTCTAATATTTCTTTTTTAATTTTTTTATTTTTTTATATTGATGTTTTTTTATTTTTGTTTTTTCGTTAATTTTTTTTTTAATTTTTTAATATTTTTATTTATATTTATTTTTTAATTTTTTAAATTTTTTTTTTATTGTTAAATTTTTTTATATTTATTAAGGACTAGTGTGCAGCACACAATTACTCCACGGAATATGTTCCACTTTGAATAAAGAAACCATGCTCGCCCGGGACAACGAAAATTTTCGATAAAAAACTAGCTTTTTTTTGCCAAATTTTAAGTTTCTGTTTCCAAAACATGGGTTTTGGGTCAAATCTGCACAAAGAGTAAATTATGCCCCTAAAAACTGCGTTTAAATTTACTTCTAGTTGGAAAACTCTCCTTTTCAAAATTTTAACGCTCTCTTGCCAAAAACTGCGATTTGCGTCAAGTCTGCGCAAAGAAGAGAACTCGCTCATGAAAAATGCCTCTTACTCCAGTTTATCTCAAAATATGGCAGCCCAAATTTAAGCCTCTCTTACCGAAAAAAAAGGTTTTGTGTCAAATCTGCGCCAAAAACACATCTCGCTCCTGAAAACTGCGTTTTACTTCAGTTTGTGTTGGAAACTGGCTTTTGTTAATTTTCAAGCATCTCTTCCAAAAAAAAAGAATTTTGCTTCAAACCTGTGGAAGCAACTATAACTTGGTCATGAAAACTACGTTTTTGTCCAAGACGCTACTGAAAAATTGCTTTTAAATCCAGGTTGTGCAAAAAAATGGTTTTTGCCAAATTTTAAGGCTCTGTTGCTCAAAAATGCCATTTTGCGTAAAACTTGCACTAGGAATACCACTCGCTTTTAAAAACTGTTTTTTTTCTAGTTTGTGGTGGAAACTAGGTTTTAAGCCTCTGTTACCAAAAAATATGTTTTGGGTTAAAGTTAGTCAAAGAATATGCTTTACTCCTGGAAACTGCGTTTTACTTCAGTTTATGTTAGAAACTAGCTTTTTTTGCCAACTTTTAATGCTTCTGTTTCCAAAACATGTGTTTTGCGTCAAATCTGCACAAAGAATACAATTTGCCCCTAAAAACTGCGTTTAACTCCAGTTTTCTGTTAGAAAACTGCCCTTTTCTAAATTTTAATGTTCTCTTGCCACAATATGCATGTTGCGCCAAAATCAGTCCGTCTTACGCCCGTTTATGATGGAAACTGACTTTTACTAAATTTAAAGACTCTCTTGCCAAAAAGGGTGTTTTGCGTCAAATCTTCACAAAAAATAAAACGCGCTATAAACAATTACATTTTATTCAAGTTTGTGTTAAAAACTGGTTTTTGCCAAAGTTTAAGCCTGTATTCAAAAAATATGCGGTTTGCGTGGAAATTGCACATGGAATACAACTCGCTCCTGAGAACTGCGTTTTACTCTAGTTTTTGTTGGAAACTGGCTGTTGCCAAATTTGAAGCTTCTTTTGCGAAAAAGTGCATTTTTTCGTAAAATCTGGTCAAAAAAGACATCTCGCTTCTAAAAGCTGTCTGTTTTACTAGTTTCTGTCGAAAACTGGCTTTTGTCAAAGTTTAAGCATCTGTTATCAAAAAATACATTTTGCGTGAACCTTGTTCAAAGAATGACTCGCTTCTAAAAACTGCGTTTTACTTTAGGTTATCTTAGAAACTGGCTTTTATCAAATTCTAAGCCTCTCTTACCAAAAAAAAACTGGTTTTCTCTAGTTTGTGTTGGAAACTGGGTTTTGTCAAATTTTAAGCCTCAATTACTCCAGGGAATATTTTCTAATTTGAATAAAGAAACTATGCTCGCCCGGGACAACGAAATATATAAAAAAAATATAAAAAAAAATGAATTAAATAATAAATGAAAAAAAAAAAAAAAATAAAAAAAAAATTTAAAAAATTAAAAAAAAAAAAAAGAAATAAAAAAAAAAAATAAAAATAAATAAACCCTAGCATACCCTTGTAAGCCTTAATATACCCTTGTGAACCCTACTATACCCTTGTAAATCCTAGCATACCCTTGTGAACCCTAGTATACCCTTGCAAACCCTAGGATACCGTAGCATACCGTTGTAAGGGCTAGTATACCCTTGTAAACCGTAGTATACCGTTGAAAACCCTACTATTTTTCTTTTAATTTTTTTTTCAATTTTTTAATTTTTTAATTTTTTATTTTATTTTTATTTTTTTTAATTTTTTTTAAATTTTTTTTTCTAATATTTCTTTTTTAATTTTTTTATTTTTTTATATTGATGTTTTTTTATTTTTGTTTTTTCGTTAATTTTTTTTTTAATTTTTTAATTTTTTTATTTATATTTATTTTTTAATTTTTTAAATTTTTTTTTATTGTTAAACTTTTTTATATTTATTAAGGACTAGTGTGCAGCACACAATTACTCCACGGAATATTTTCCACTTTGAATAAAGAAACCATGCTCGCCCGGGACAACGAAAATTTTCGATAAAAAACTAGCTTTTTTTTGCCAAATTTTAAGTTTCTGTTTCCAAAACATGGGTTTTGGGTCAAATCTGCACAAAGAGTAAATTATGCCCCTAAAAACTGCGTTTAAATTTACTTCTAGTTGGAAAACTCTCCTTTTCAAAATTTTAACGCTCTCTTGCCAAAAAATGCGATTTGCGTCAAGTCTGCGCAAAGAAGAGAACTCGCTCATGAAAAATGCCTCTTACTCCAGTTTATCTCAAAATATGGCAGCCCAAATTTAAGCCTCTCTTACCGAAAAAAAGGGTTTTGTGTCAAATCTGCGCCAAAAACACATCTCGCTCCTGAAAACTGCGTTTTACTTTAGTTTGTGTTGGAAACTGGCTTTTGTTAATTTTCAAGCATCTCTTCCAAAAAAAAAGAATTTTGCGTCAAACCTGTGGAAGCAACTATAACTTGGTCATGAAAACTACGTTTTTGTCCAAGACGCTACTGAAAAATTGCTTTTAAATCCAGGTTGTGCAAAAAAATGGTTTTTGCCAAATTTTAAGGCTCTGTTGCTCAAAAATGCCATTTTGCGTAAAACTTGCACTAGGAATACCACTCGCTTTTAAAAACTGTTTTTTTTCTAGTTTGTGGTGGAAACTAGGTTTTAAGCCTCTGTTACCAAAAAATATGTTTTGGGTTAAAGTTAGTCAAAGAATATGCTTTACTCCTGGAAACTGCGTTTTACTTCAGTTTATGTTAGAAACTAGCTTTTTTTGCCAACTTTTAATGCTTCTGTTTCCAAAACATGTGTTTTGCGTCAAATCTGCACAAAGAATACAATTTGCCCCTAAAAACTGCGTTTAACTCCAGTTTTCTGTTAGAAAACTGCCCTTTTCTAAATTTTAATGTTCTCTTGCCACAATATGCATGTTGCGCCAAAATCAGTCCGTCTTACGCCCGTTTATGATGGAAACTGACTTTTACTAAATTTAAAGACTCTCTTGCCAAAAAGGGTGTTTTGCGTCAAATCTTCACAAAAAATAAAACGCGCTATAAACAATTACATTTTATTCAAGTTTGTGTTAAAAACTGGTTTTTGCCAAAGTTTAAGCCTGTATTCAAAAAATATGCGGTTTGCGTGGACATTGCACATGGAATACAACTCGCTCCTGAGAACTGCGTTTTACTCTAGTTTTTGTTGGAAACTGGCTGTTGCCAAATTTGAAGCTTCTTTTGCGAAAAAGTGCATTTTTTCGTAAAATCTGGTCAAAAAAGACATCTCGCTTCTAAAAGCTGTCTGTTTTACTAGTTTCTGTCGAAAACTGGCTTTTGTCAAAGTTTAAGCATCTGTTATCAAAAAATACATTTTGCGTGAACCTTGTTCAAAGAATGACTCGCTTCTAAAAACTGCGTTTTACTTTAGGTTATCTTAGAAACTGGCTTTTATCAAATTCTAAGCCTCTCTTACCAAAAAAAAACTGGTTTTCTCTAGTTTGTGTTGGAAACTGGGTTTTGTCAAATTTTAAGCCTCAATTACTCCAGGGAATATTTTCTAATTTGAATAAAGAAACTATGCTCGCCCGGGACAACGAAATATATAAAAAAAATATAAAATAAAATGAATTAAATAATAAATGAAAAAAAGAAAATAAAATAAAAAAAAAATTAAAAAATTAAAAAAAAAATAAATAAATAAAAAAAAAAATAAAAATAAATAAACCCTAGCATACCCTTGTAAGCCTTAATATACCCTTGTGAACCCTACTATACCCTTGTAAATCCTAGCATACCCTTGCAAACCCTAGGATATCGTAGCATACCGTTGTAAGGGCTAGTATACCCTTGTAAACCGTAGTATACCGTTGAAAACCCTACTATTTTTCTTTTAATTTTTTTTTCAATTTTTTAATTTTTTAATTTTTTATTTTATTTTTATTTTTTTTAATTTTTTTTAAATTTTTTTTCTAATATTTCTTTTTTAATTTTTTTATTTTTTTATATTGATGTTTTTTTTATTTTTGTTTTTTCGTTAATTTTTTTTTTAATTTTTTAATATTTTTATTTATATTTATTTTTTAATTTTTTAAATTTTTTTTTTATTGTTAAATTTTTTTATATTTATTAAGGACTAGTGTGCAGCACACAATTACTCCACGGAATATGTTCCACTTTGAATAAAGAAACCATGCTCGCCCGGGACAACGAAAATTTTCGATAAAAAACTAGCTTTTTTTTGCCAAATTTTAAGTTTCTGTTTCCAAAACATGGGTTTTGGGTCAAATCTGCACAAAGAGTAAATTATGCCCCTAAAAACTGCGTTTAAATTTACTTCTAGTTGGAAAACTCTCCTTTTCAAAATTTTAACGCTCTCTTGCCAAAAACTGCGATTTGCGTCAAGTCTGCGCAAAGAAGAGAACTCGCTCATGAAAAATGCCTCTTACTCCAGTTTATCTCAAAATATGGCAGCCCAAATTTAAGCCTCTCTTACCGAAAAAAAAGGTTTTGTGTCAAATCTGCGCCAAAAACACATCTCGCTCCTGAAAACTGCGTTTTACTTCAGTTTGTGTTGGAAACTGGCTTTTGTTAATTTTCAAGCATCTCTTCCAAAAAAAAAGAATTTTGCTTCAAACCTGTGGAAGCAACTATAACTTGGTCATGAAAACTACGTTTTTGTCCAAGACGCTACTGAAAAATTGCTTTTAAATCCAGGTTGTGCAAAAAAATGGTTTTTGCCAAATTTTAAGGCTCTGTTGCTCAAAAATGCCATTTTGCGTAAAACTTGCACTAGGAATACCACTCGCTTTTAAAAACTGTTTTTTTTCTAGTTTGTGTTGGAAACTAGGTTTTAAGCCTCTGTTACCAAAAAATATGTTTTGGGTTAAAGTTAGTCAAAGAATATGCTTTACTCCTGGAAACTGCGTTTTACTTCAGTTTATGTTAGAAACTAGCTTTTTTTGCCAACTTTTAATGCTTCTGTTTCCAAAACATGTGTTTTGCGTCAAATCTGCACAAAGAATACAATTTGCCCCTAAAAACTGCGTTTAACTCCAGTTTTTTGTTAGAAAACTGCCCTTTTCTAAATTTTAATGTTCTCTTGCCACAATATGTATGTTGCGCCAAAATCAGTCCGTCTTACGCCCGTTTATGATGGAAACTGACTTTTGCTAAATTTAAAGACTCTCTTGCCAAAAAGGGTGTTTTGCGTCAAATCTTCACAAAAAATAAAACGCGCTATAAACAATTACATTTTATTCAAGTTTGTGTTAAAAACTGGTTTTTGCCAAAGTTTAAGCCTGTATTCAAAAAATATGCGGTTTGCGTGGAAATTGCACATGGAATACAACTCGCTCCTGAGAACTGCGTTTTACTCTAGTTTTTGTTGGAAACTGGCTGTTGCCAAATTTGAAGCTTCTTTTGCGAAAAAGTGCATTTTTTCGTAAAATCTGGTCAAAAAAGACATCTCGCTTCTAAAAGCTGTCTGTTTTACTAGTTTCTGTCGAAAACTGGCTTTTGTCAAAGTTTAAGCATCTGTTATCAAAAAATACATTTTGCGTGAACCTTGTTCAAAGAATGACTCGCTTCTAAAAACTGCGTTTTACTTTAGGTTATCTTAGAAACTGGCTTTTATCAAATTCTAAGCCTCTCTTACCAAAAAAAAACTGGTTTTCTCTAGTTTGTGTTGGAAACTGGGTTTTGTCAAATTTTAAGCCTCAATTACTCCAGGGAATATTTTCTAATTTGAATAAAGAAACTATGCTCGCCCGGGACAACGAAATATATAAAAAAAATATAAAAAAAAATGAATTAAATAATAAATGAAAAAAAAAAAAAAAAATAAAAAAAAAAAAATAAAAAAATTAAAAAAAAAAAAAGAAATAAAAAAAAAAAATAAAAATAAATAAACCCTAGCATACCCTTGTAAGCCTTAATATACCCTTGTGAACCCTACTATACCCTTGTAAATCCTAGCATACCCTTGTGAACCCTAGTATACCCTTGCAAACCCTAGGATACCGTAGCATACCGTTGTAAGGGCTAGTATACCCTTGTAAACCGTAGTATACCGTTGAAAACCCTACTATTTTTCTTTTAATTTTTTTTTCAATTTTTTAATTTTTTAATTTTTTATTTTATTTTTATTTTTTTTAATTTTTTTTAAATTTTTTTTTCTAATATTTCTTTTTTAATTTTTTTATTTTTTTATATTGATGTTTTTTTATTTTTGTTTTTTCGTTAATTTTTTTTTTAATTTTTTAATTTTTTTATTTATATTTATTTTTTAATTTTTTAAATTTTTTTTTATTGTTAAACTTTTTTATATTTATTAAGGACTAGTGTGCAGCACACAATTACTCCACGGAATATTTTCCACTTTGAATAAAGAAACCATGCTCGCCCGGGACAACGAAAATTTTCGATAAAAAACTAGCTTTTTTTTGCCAAATTTTAAGTTTCTGTTTCCAAAACATGGGTTTTGGGTCAAATCTGCACAAAGAGTAAATTATGCCCCTAAAAACTGCGTTTAAATTTACTTCTAGTTGGAAAACTCTCCTTTTCAAAATTTTAACGCTCTCTTGCCAAAAAATGCGATTTGCGTCAAGTCTGCGCAAAGAAGAGAACTCGCTCATGAAAAATGCCTCTTACTCCAGTTTATCTCAAAATATGGCAGCCCAAATTTAAGCCTCTCTTACCGAAAAAAAGGGTTTTGTGTCAAATCTGCGCCAAAAACACATCTCGCTCCTGAAAACTGCGTTTTACTTTAGTTTGTGTTGGAAACTGGCTTTTGTTAATTTTCAAGCATCTCTTCCAAAAAAAAAGAATTTTGCGTCAAACCTGTGGAAGCAACTATAACTTGGTCATGAAAACTACGTTTTTGTCCAAGACGCTACTGAAAAATTGCTTTTAAATCCAGGTTGTGCAAAAAAATGGTTTTTGCCAAATTTTAAGGCTCTGTTGCTCAAAAATGCCATTTTGCGTAAAACTTGCACTAGGAATACCACTCGCTTTTAAAAACTGTTTTTTTTCTAGTTTGTGGTGGAAACTAGGTTTTAAGCCTCTGTTACCAAAAAATATGTTTTGGGTTAAAGTTAGTCAAAGAATATGCTTTACTCCTGGAAACTGCGTTTTACTTCAGTTTATGTTAGAAACTAGCTTTTTTTGCCAACTTTTAATGCTTCTGTTTCCAAAACATGTGTTTTGCGTCAAATCTGCACAAAGAATACAATTTGCCCCTAAAAACTGCGTTTAACTCCAGTTTTCTGTTAGAAAACTGCCCTTTTCTAAATTTTAATGTTCTCTTGCCACAATATGCATGTTGCGCCAAAATCAGTCCGTCTTACGCCCGTTTATGATGGAAACTGACTTTTACTAAATTTAAAGACTCTCTTGCCAAAAAGGGTGTTTTGCGTCAAATCTTCACAAAAAATAAAACGCGCTATAAACAATTACATTTTATTCAAGTTTGTGTTAAAAACTGGTTTTTGCCAAAGTTTAAGCCTGTATTCAAAAAATATGCGGTTTGCGTGGACATTGCACATGGAATACAACTCGCTCCTGAGAACTGCGTTTTACTCTAGTTTTTGTTGGAAACTGGCTGTTGCCAAATTTGAAGCTTCTTTTGCGAAAAAGTGCATTTTTTCGTAAAATCTGGTCAAAAAAGACATCTCGCTTCTAAAAGCTGTCTGTTTTACTAGTTTCTGTCGAAAACTGGCTTTTGTCAAAGTTTAAGCATCTGTTATCAAAAAATACATTTTGCGTGAACCTTGTTCAAAGAATGACTCGCTTCTAAAAACTGCGTTTTACTTTAGGTTATCTTAGAAACTGGCTTTTATCAAATTCTAAGCCTCTCTTACCAAAAAAAAACTGGTTTTCTCTAGTTTGTGTTGGAAACTGGGTTTTGTCAAATTTTAAGCCTCAATTACTCCAGGGAATATTTTCTAATTTGAATAAAGAAACTATGCTCGCCCGGGACAACGAAATATATAAAAAAAATATAAAATAAAATGAATTAAATAATAAATGAAAAAAAGAAAATAAAATAAAAAAAAAATTAAAAAATTAAAAAAAAAATAAATAAATAAAAAAAAAAATAAAAATAAATAAACCCTAGCATACCCTTGTAAGCCTTAATATACCCTTGTGAACCCTACTATACCCTTGTAAATCCTAGCATACCCTTGCAAACCCTAGGATATCGTAGCATACCGTTGTAAGGGCTAGTATACCCTTGTAAACCGTAGTATACCGTTGAAAACCCTACTATTTTTCTTTTAATTTTTTTTTCAATTTTTTAATTTTTTAATTTTTTATTTTATTTTTATTTTTTTTAATTTTTTTTAAATTTTTTTTCTAATATTTCTTTTTTAATTTTTTTATTTTTTTATATTGATGTTTTTTTATTTTTGTTTTTTCGTTAATTTTTTTTTTAATTTTTTAATATTTTTATTTATATTTATTTTTTAATTTTTTAAATTTTTTTTTTATTGTTAAATTTTTTTATATTTATTAAGGACTAGTGTGCAGCACACAATTACTCCACGGAATATGTTCCACTTTGAATAAAGAAACCATGCTCGCCCGGGACAACGAAAATTTTCGATAAAAAACTAGCTTTTTTTTGCCAAATTTTAAGTTTCTGTTTCCAAAACATGGGTTTTGGGTCAAATCTGCACAAAGAGTAAATTATGCCCCTAAAAACTGCGTTTAAATTTACTTCTAGTTGGAAAACTCTCCTTTTCAAAATTTTAACGCTCTCTTGCCAAAAACTGCGATTTGCGTCAAGTCTGCGCAAAGAAGAGAACTCGCTCATGAAAAATGCCTCTTACTCCAGTTTATCTCAAAATATGGCAGCCCAAATTTAAGCCTCTCTTACCGAAAAAAAAGGTTTTGTGTCAAATCTGCGCCAAAAACACATCTCGCTCCTGAAAACTGCGTTTTACTTCAGTTTGTGTTGGAAACTGGCTTTTGTTAATTTTCAAGCATCTCTTCCAAAAAAAAAGAATTTTGCTTCAAACCTGTGGAAGCAACTATAACTTGGTCATGAAAACTACGTTTTTGTCCAAGACGCTACTGAAAAATTGCTTTTAAATCCAGGTTGTGCAAAAAAATGGTTTTTGCCAAATTTTAAGGCTCTGTTGCTCAAAAATGCCATTTTGCGTAAAACTTGCACTAGGAATACCACTCGCTTTTAAAAACTGTTTTTTTTCTAGTTTGTGTTGGAAACTAGGTTTTAAGCCTCTGTTACCAAAAAATATGTTTTGGGTTAAAGTTAGTCAAAGAATATGCTTTACTCCTGGAAACTGCGTTTTACTTCAGTTTATGTTAGAAACTAGCTTTTTTTGCCAACTTTTAATGCTTCTGTTTCCAAAACATGTGTTTTGCGTCAAATCTGCACAAAGAATACAATTTGCCCCTAAAAACTGCGTTTAACTCCAGTTTTCTGTTAGAAAACTGCCCTTTTCTAAATTTTAATGTTCTCTTGCCACAATATGCATGTTGCGCCAAAATCAGTCCGTCTTACGCCCGTTTATGATGGAAACTGACTTTTACTAAATTTAAAGACTCTCTTGCCAAAAAGGGTGTTTTGCGTCAAATCTTCACAAAAAATAAAACGCGCTATAAACAATTACATTTTATTCAAGTTTGTGTTAAAAACTGGTTTTTGCCAAAGTTTAAGCCTGTATTCAAAAAATATGCGGTTTGCGTGGACATTGCACATGGAATACAACTCGCTCCTGAGAACTGCGTTTTACTCTAGTTTTTGTTGGAAACTGGCTGTTGCCAAATTTGAAGCTTCTTTTGCGAAAAAGTGCATTTTTTCGTAAAATCTGGTCAAAAAAGACATCTCGCTTCTAAAAGCTGTCTGTTTTACTAGTTTCTGTCGAAAACTGGCTTTTGTCAAAGTTTAAGCATCTGTTATCAAAAAATACATTTTGCGTGAACCTTGTTCAAAGAATGACTCGCTTCTAAAAACTGCGTTTTACTTTAGGTTATCTTAGAAACTGGCTTTTATCAAATTCTAAGCCTCTCTTACCAAAAAAAAACTGGTTTTCTCTAGTTTGTGTTGGAAACTGGGTTTTGTCAAATTTTAAGCCTCAATTACTCCAGGGAATATTTTCTAATTTGAATAAAGAAACTATGCTCGCCCGGGACAACGAAATATATAAAAAAAATATAAAATAAAATGAATTAAATAATAAATGAAAAAAAGAAAATAAAATAAAAAAAAAATTAAAAAATTAAAAAAAAAATAAATAAATAAAAAAAAAAATAAAAATAAATAAACCCTAGCATACCCTTGTAAGCCTTAATATACCCTTGTGAACCCTACTATACCCTTGTAAATCCTAGCATACCCTTGCAAACCCTAGGATATCGTAGCATACCGTTGTAAGGGCTAGTATACCCTTGTAAACCGTAGTATACCGTTGAAAACCCTACTATTTTTCTTTTAATTTTTTTTTCAATTTTTTAATTTTTTAATTTTTTATTTTATTTTTATTTTTTTTAATTTTTTTTAAATTTTTTTTCTAATATTTCTTTTTTAATTTTTTTATTTTTTTATATTGATGTTTTTTTATTTTTGTTTTTTCGTTAATTTTTTTTTTAATTTTTTAATATTTTTATTTATATTTATTTTTTAATTTTTTAAATTTTTTTTTTATTGTTAAATTTTTTTATATTTATTAAGGACTAGTGTGCAGCACACAATTACTCCACGGAATATGTTCCACTTTGAATAAAGAAACCATGCTCGCCCGGGACAACGAAAATTTTCGATAAAAAACTAGCTTTTTTTTGCCAAATTTTAAGTTTCTGTTTCCAAAACATGGGTTTTGGGTCAAATCTGCACAAAGAGTAAATTATGCCCCTAAAAACTGCGTTTAAATTTACTTCTAGTTGGAAAACTCTCCTTTTCAAAATTTTAACGCTCTCTTGCCAAAAACTGCGATTTGCGTCAAGTCTGCGCAAAGAAGAGAACTCGCTCATGAAAAATGCCTCTTACTCCAGTTTATCTCAAAATATGGCAGCCCAAATTTAAGCCTCTCTTACCGAAAAAAAAGGTTTTGTGTCAAATCTGCGCCAAAAACACATCTCGCTCCTGAAAACTGCGTTTTACTTCAGTTTGTGTTGGAAACTGGCTTTTGTTAATTTTCAAGCATCTCTTCCAAAAAAAAAGAATTTTGCTTCAAACCTGTGGAAGCAACTATAACTTGGTCATGAAAACTACGTTTTTGTCCAAGACGCTACTGAAAAATTGCTTTTAAATCCAGGTTGTGCAAAAAAATGGTTTTTGCCAAATTTTAAGGCTCTGTTGCTCAAAAATGCCATTTTGCGTAAAACTTGCACTAGGAATACCACTCGCTTTTAAAAACTGTTTTTTTTCTAGTTTGTGTTGGAAACTAGGTTTTAAGCCTCTGTTACCAAAAAATATGTTTTGGGTTAAAGTTAGTCAAAGAATATGCTTTACTCCTGGAAACTGCGTTTTACTTCAGTTTATGTTAGAAACTAGCTTTTTTTGCCAACTTTTAATGCTTCTGTTTCCAAAACATGTGTTTTGCGTCAAATCTGCACAAAGAATACAATTTGCCCCTAAAAACTGCGTTTAACTCCAGTTTTCTGTTAGAAAACTGCCCTTTTCTAAATTTTAATGTTCTCTTGCCACAATATGCATGTTGCGCCAAAATCAGTCCGTCTTACGCCCGTTTATGATGGAAACTGACTTTTACTAAATTTAAAGACTCTCTTGCCAAAAAGGGTGTTTTGCGTCAAATCTTCACAAAAAATAAAACGCGCTATAAACAATTACATTTTATTCAAGTTTGTGTTAAAAACTGGTTTTTGCCAAAGTTTAAGCCTGTATTCAAAAAATATGCGGTTTGCGTGGACATTGCACATGGAATACAACTCGCTCCTGAGAACTGCGTTTTACTCTAGTTTTTGTTGGAAACTGGCTGTTGCCAAATTTGAAGCTTCTTTTGCGAAAAAGTGCATTTTTTCGTAAAATCTGGTCAAAAAAGACATCTCGCTTCTAAAAGCTGTCTGTTTTACTAGTTTCTGTCGAAAACTGGCTTTTGTCAAAGTTTAAGCATCTGTTATCAAAAAATACATTTTGCGTGAACCTTGTTCAAAGAATGACTCGCTTCTAAAAACTGCGTTTTACTTTAGGTTATCTTAGAAACTGGCTTTTATCAAATTCTAAGCCTCTCTTACCAAAAAAAAACTGGTTTTCTCTAGTTTGTGTTGGAAACTGGGTTTTGTCAAATTTTAAGCCTCAATTACTCCAGGGAATATTTTCTAATTTGAATAAAGAAACTATGCTCGCCCGGGACAACGAAATATATAAAAAAAATATAAAATAAAATGAATTAAATAATAAATGAAAAAAAGAAAATAAAATAAAAAAAAAATTAAAAAATTAAAAAAAAAATAAATAAATAAAAAAAAAAATAAAAATAAATAAACCCTAGCATACCCTTGTAAGCCTTAATATACCCTTGTGAACCCTACTATACCCTTGTAAATCCTAGCATACCCTTGCAAACCCTAGGATATCGTAGCATACCGTTGTAAGGGCTAGTATACCCTTGTAAACCGTAGTATACCGTTGAAAACCCTACTATTTTTCTTTTAATTTTTTTTTCAATTTTTTAATTTTTTAATTTTTTATTTTATTTTTATTTTTTTTAATTTTTTTTAAATTTTTTTTCTAATATTTCTTTTTTAATTTTTTTATTTTTTTATATTGATGTTTTTTTATTTTTGTTTTTTCGTTAATTTTTTTTTTAATTTTTTAATATTTTTATTTATATTTATTTTTTAATTTTTTAAATTTTTTTTTTATTGTTAAATTTTTTTATATTTATTAAGGACTAGTGTGCAGCACACAATTACTCCACGGAATATGTTCCACTTTGAATAAAGAAACCATGCTCGCCCGGGACAACGAAAATTTTCGATAAAAAACTAGCTTTTTTTTGCCAAATTTTAAGTTTCTGTTTCCAAAACATGGGTTTTGGGTCAAATCTGCACAAAGAGTAAATTATGCCCCTAAAAACTGCGTTTAAATTTACTTCTAGTTGGAAAACTCTCCTTTTCAAAATTTTAACGCTCTCTTGCCAAAAACTGCGATTTGCGTCAAGTCTGCGCAAAGAAGAGAACTCGCTCATGAAAAATGCCTCTTACTCCAGTTTATCTCAAAATATGGCAGCCCAAATTTAAGCCTCTCTTACCGAAAAAAAAGGTTTTGTGTCAAATCTGCGCCAAAAACACATCTCGCTCCTGAAAACTGCGTTTTACTTCAGTTTGTGTTGGAAACTGGCTTTTGTTAATTTTCAAGCATCTCTTCCAAAAAAAAAGAATTTTGCTTCAAACCTGTGGAAGCAACTATAACTTGGTCATGAAAACTACGTTTTTGTCCAAGACGCTACTGAAAAATTGCTTTTAAATCCAGGTTGTGCAAAAAAATGGTTTTTGCCAAATTTTAAGGCTCTGTTGCTCAAAAATGCCATTTTGCGTAAAACTTGCACTAGGAATACCACTCGCTTTTAAAAACTGTTTTTTTTCTAGTTTGTGTTGGAAACTAGGTTTTAAGCCTCTGTTACCAAAAAATATGTTTTGGGTTAAAGTTAGTCAAAGAATATGCTTTACTCCTGGAAACTGCGTTTTACTTCAGTTTATGTTAGAAACTAGCTTTTTTTGCCAACTTTTAATGCTTCTGTTTCCAAAACATGTGTTTTGCGTCAAATCTGCACAAAGAATACAATTTGCCCCTAAAAACTGCGTTTAACTCCAGTTTTTTGTTAGAAAACTGCCCTTTTCTAAATTTTAATGTTCTCTTGCCACAATATGTATGTTGCGCCAAAATCAGTCCGTCTTACGCCCGTTTATGATGGAAACTGACTTTTGCTAAATTTAAAGACTCTCTTGCCAAAAAGGGTGTTTTGCGTCAAATCTTCACAAAAAATAAAACGCGCTATAAACAATTACATTTTATTCAAGTTTGTGTTAAAAACTGGTTTTTGCCAAAGTTTAAGCCTGTATTCAAAAAATATGCGGTTTGCGTGGAAATTGCACATGGAATACAACTCGCTCCTGAGAACTGCGTTTTACTCTAGTTTTTGTTGGAAACTGGCTGTTGCCAAATTTGAAGCTTCTTTTGCGAAAAAGTGCATTTTTTCGTAAAATCTGGTCAAAAAAGACATCTCGCTTCTAAAAGCTGTCTGTTTTACTAGTTTCTGTCGAAAACTGGCTTTTGTCAAAGTTTAAGCATCTGTTATCAAAAAATACATTTTGCGTGAACCTTGTTCAAAGAATGACTCGCTTCTAAAAACTGCGTTTTACTTTAGGTTATCTTAGAAACTGGCTTTTATCAAATTCTAAGCCTCTCTTACCAAAAAAAAACTGGTTTTCTCTAGTTTGTGTTGGAAACTGGGTTTTGTCAAATTTTAAGCCT
The DNA here is from genome assembly GCF_977016875.1 of Pavona decussata. Lineage (NCBI taxonomy): Eukaryota > Metazoa > Cnidaria > Anthozoa > Scleractinia > Agariciidae > Pavona > Pavona decussata. Next base: position 591,312 of record NW_028145724.1, read on the forward strand.
CAATTACTCCAGGGAATATTTTCTAATTTGAATAAAGAAACTATGCTCGCCCGGGACAACGAAATATATAAAAAAAATATAAAAAAAAATGAATTAAATAATAAATGAAAAAAAAAAAAAAAAATAAAAAAAAAAAATTAAAAAAATTAAAAAAAAAAAAAAGAAATAAAAAAAAAAAATAAAAATAAATAAACCCTAGCATACCCTTGTAAGCCTTAATATACCCTTGTGAACCCTACTATACCCTTGTAAATCCTAGCATACCCTTGTGAACCCTAGTATACCCTTGCAAACCCTAGGATACCGTAGCATACCGTTGTAAGGGCTAGTATACCCTTGTAAACCGTAGTATACCGTTGAAAACCCTACTATTTTTCTTTTAATTTTTTTTTCAATTTTTTAATTTTTTAATTTTTTATTTTATTTTTATTTTTTTTAATTTTTTTTAAATTTTTTTTTCTAATATTTCTTTTTTAATTTTTTTATTTTTTTATATTGATGTTTTTTTATTTTTGTTTTTTCGTTAATTTTTTTTTTAATTTTTTAATTTTTTTATTTATATTTATTTTTTAATTTTTTAAATTTTTTTTTATTGTTAAACTTTTTTATATTTATTAAGGACTAGTGTGCAGCACACAATTACTCCACGGAATATTTTCCACTTTGAATAAAGAAACCATGCTCGCCCGGGACAACGAAAATTTTCGATAAAAAACTAGCTTTTTTTTGCCAAATTTTAAGTTTCTGTTTCCAAAACATGGGTTTTGGGTCAAATCTGCACAAAGAGTAAATTATGCCCCTAAAAACTGCGTTTAAATTTACTTCTAGTTGGAAAACTCTCCTTTTCAAAATTTTAACGCTCTCTTGCCAAAAAATGCGATTTGCGTCAAGTCTGCGCAAAGAAGAGAACTCGCTCATGAAAAATGCCTCTTACTCCAGTTTATCTCAAAATATGGCAGCCCAAATTTAAGCCTCTCTTACCGAAAAAAAAGGTTTTGTGTCAAATCTGCGCCAAAAACACATCTCGCTCCTGAAAACTGCGTTTTACTTTAGTTTGTGTTGGAAACTGGCTTTTGTTAATTTTCAAGCATCTCTTCCAAAAAAAAAGAATTTTGCGTCAAACCTGTGGAAGCAACTATAACTTGGTCATGAAAACTACGTTTTTGTCCAAGACGCTACTGAAAAATTGCTTTTAAATCCAGGTTGTGCAAAAAAATGGTTTTTGCCAAATTTTAAGGCTCTGTTGCTCAAAAATGCCATTTTGCGTAAAACTTGCACTAGGAATACCACTCGCTTTTAAAAACTGTTTTTTTTCTAGTTTGTGGTGGAAACTAGGTTTTAAGCCTCTGTTACCAAAAAATATGTTTTGGGTTAAAGTTAGTCAAAGAATATGCTTTACTCCTGGAAACTGCGTTTTACTTCAGTTTATGTTAGAAACTAGCTTTTTTTGCCAACTTTTAATGCTTCTGTTTCCAAAACATGTGTTTTGCGTCAAATCTGCACAAAGAATACAATTTGCCCCTAAAAACTGCGTTTAACTCCAGTTTTCTGTTAGAAAACTGCCCTTTTCTAAATTTTAATGTTCTCTTGCCACAATATGCATGTTGCGCCAAAATCAGTCCGTCTTACGCCCGTTTATGATGGAAACTGACTTTTACTAAATTTAAAGACTCTCTTGCCAAAAAGGGTGTTTTGCGTCAAATCTTCACAAAAAATAAAACGCGCTATAAACAATTACATTTTATTCAAGTTTGTGTTAAAAACTGGTTTTTGCCAAAGTTTAAGCCTGTATTCAAAAAATATGCGGTTTGCGTGGAAATTGCACATGGAATACAACTCGCTCCTGAGAACTGCGTTTTACTCTAGTTTTTGTTGGAAACTGGCTGTTGCCAAATTTGAAGCTTCTTTTGCGAAAAAGTGCATTTTTTCGTAAAATCTGGTCAAAAAAGACATCTCGCTTCTAAAAGCTGTCTGTTTTACTAGTTTCTGTCGAAAACTGGCTTTTGTCAAAGTTTAAGCATCTGTTATCAAAAAATACATTTTGCGTGAACCTTGTTCAAAGAATGACTCGCTTCTAAAAACTGCGTTTTACTTTAGGTTATCTTAGAAACTGGCTTTTATCAAATTCTAAGCCTCTCTTACCAAAAAAAAACTGGTTTTCTCTAGTTTGTGTTGGAAACTGGGTTTTGTCAAATTTTAAGCCTCAATTACTCCAGGGAATATTTTCTAATTTGAATAAAGAAACTATGCTCGCCCGGGACAACGAAATATATAAAAAAAATATAAAAAAAAATGAATTAAATAATAAATGAAAAAAAAAAAAAAAATAAAAAAAAAATTTAAAAAATTAAAAAAAAAAAAAAGAAATAAAAAAAAAAAATAAAAATAAATAAACCCTAGCATACCCTTGTAAGCCTTAATATACCCTTGTGAACCCTACTATACCCTTGTAAATCCTAGCATACCCTTGTGAACCCTAGTATACCCTTGCAAACCCTAGGATACCGTAGCATACCGTTGTAAGGGCTAGTATACCCTTGTAAACCGTAGTATACCGTTGAAAACCCTACTATTTTTCTTTTAATTTTTTTTTCAATTTTTTAATTTTTTAATTTTTTATTTTATTTTTATTTTTTTTAATTTTTTTTAAATTTTTTTTTCTAATATTTCTTTTTTAATTTTTTTATTTTTTTATATTGATGTTTTTTTATTTTTGTTTTTTCGTTAATTTTTTTTTTAATTTTTTAATTTTTTTATTTATATTTATTTTTTAATTTTTTAAATTTTTTTTTATTGTTAAACTTTTTTATATTTATTAAGGACTAGTGTGCAGCACACAATTACTCCACGGAATATTTTCCACTTTGAATAAAGAAACCATGCTCGCCCGGGACAACGAAAATTTTCGATAAAAAACTAGCTTTTTTTTGCCAAATTTTAAGTTTCTGTTTCCAAAACATGGGTTTTGGGTCAAATCTGCACAAAGAGTAAATTATGCCCCTAAAAACTGCGTTTAAATTTACTTCTAGTTGGAAAACTCTCCTTTTCAAAATTTTAACGCTCTCTTGCCAAAAAATGCGATTTGCGTCAAGTCTGCGCAAAGAAGAGAACTCGCTCATGAAAAATGCCTCTTACTCCAGTTTATCTCAAAATATGGCAGCCCAAATTTAAGCCTCTCTTACCGAAAAAAAGGGTTTTGTGTCAAATCTGCGCCAAAAACACATCTCGCTCCTGAAAACTGCGTTTTACTTTAGTTTGTGTTGGAAACTGGCTTTTGTTAATTTTCAAGCATCTCTTCCAAAAAAAAAGAATTTTGCGTCAAACCTGTGGAAGCAACTATAACTTGGTCATGAAAACTACGTTTTTGTCCAAGACGCTACTGAAAAATTGCTTTTAAATCCAGGTTGTGCAAAAAAATGGTTTTTGCCAAATTTTAAGGCTCTGTTGCTCAAAAATGCCATTTTGCGTAAAACTTGCACTAGGAATACCACTCGCTTTTAAAAACTGTTTTTTTTCTAGTTTGTGGTGGAAACTAGGTTTTAAGCCTCTGTTACCAAAAAATATGTTTTGGGTTAAAGTTAGTCAAAGAATATGCTTTACTCCTGGAAACTGCGTTTTACTTCAGTTTATGTTAGAAACTAGCTTTTTTTGCCAACTTTTAATGCTTCTGTTTCCAAAACATGTGTTTTGCGTCAAATCTGCACAAAGAATACAATTTGCCCCTAAAAACTGCGTTTAACTCCAGTTTTCTGTTAGAAAACTGCCCTTTTCTAAATTTTAATGTTCTCTTGCCACAATATGCATGTTGCGCCAAAATCAGTCCGTCTTACGCCCGTTTATGATGGAAACTGACTTTTACTAAATTTAAAGACTCTCTTGCCAAAAAGGGTGTTTTGCGTCAAATCTTCACAAAAAATAAAACGCGCTATAAACAATTACATTTTATTCAAGTTTGTGTTAAAAACTGGTTTTTGCCAAAGTTTAAGCCTGTATTCAAAAAATATGCGGTTTGCGTGGACATTGCACATGGAATACAACTCGCTCCTGAGAACTGCGTTTTACTCTAGTTTTTGTTGGAAACTGGCTGTTGCCAAATTTGAAGCTTCTTTTGCGAAAAAGTGCATTTTTTCGTAAAATCTGGTCAAAAAAGACATCTCGCTTCTAAAAGCTGTCTGTTTTACTAGTTTCTGTCGAAAACTGGCTTTTGTCAAAGTTTAAGCATCTGTTATCAAAAAATACATTTTGCGTGAACCTTGTTCAAAGAATGACTCGCTTCTAAAAACTGCGTTTTACTTTAGGTTATCTTAGAAACTGGCTTTTATCAAATTCTAAGCCTCTCTTACCAAAAATATAGGTTTTGTGTCAAATGTTTTGACTATCTTGCCATAAAGTAAGTTTTCCGTCAAATCTTTAGAACGAATAAAACTCGCTATGAAAAATTACATTTTACTCGAGTTTGTGTTAAAAACTCAATTTTGCCAAATTTTTAACCTCTGTTTCCAAAAAATGTGTTTCGCGTTAAATCTGCGCAAAGATACAACTTGCTTATAATAACTACCTTTAACTCCAGTTTCTGATGGAAACTGCTTTTTCTTCAATTTTAACGCGTTCTTGCCAAAATATGCGTTTTGCGCCAAAATTAGTCTAAAAAAACACCACTTGCTCTTAAAAACTATATCTGACGCCAGTTCATTATGGAAACTAATTAATACCAAATGTTAAGACTCACTTGGCAAAAACTGCGTTTTGCGTCAAATATTTACAAAGATAAGTTGTCGCTATGGCAATAATTTATTAAGGTACGTTAAATATAAAATTTAAGAGCGCCAAACAAAAGTGACCAATTGGTCAAATTATGCAATTCCTTGTTACGCATTTGAAAACGTAAATGAATAATATGCAAAAGTCAGTTTCCATCTTAAACTGAGGTTAAACACAGCTTTTGGGGGTGTAGTTGTATTTACGCAGATTTGAAGCAAAACACATATTTTGGTAACAGACGCAGAAAATTTAGCAAAAGCTAGTTACCAAACCTAACCAAAAAAAATCTAGTTTTTAGCAGCGTGTTTTGTTTTTGGGCTGAATTTTGCGCAAAACGTATTTTTATTCTAAAAACCTTAAAATTTAGCAAAAGAAAGTTTTCGCAAAAACTCCAGTTAAAAGTTGTTTCCAGGAGCGAGTTGTATTCTCTTTCGCAAGTTTCACCCAAAATAATTTTTCTAACAAGATAGGCTTAAAACGAAAATTTTGGGAGCAATTTGTATTCCTGAAGCAGATTTGACACAAAACGCAAGAGAGGCTTAAGACGTAATTTTTACGAAGAAGTTGTATTTTTTGCGCTGATTTCTACGCAAAACGCATTTTTTGGTAACAGAGGCTGAAAACTTTGGAAAAGCCAGTTTCCAACACAAACTGAAGTAAAACGCAGTTTTAAGGAGCGAGTTATATTCCTTGGGCAAGTTTTCCTTTTGTTGGCAACGGAGCCTTAAAATTTGGCAAAAATTTTTGTTTAACACAACCTGGGGTAAAAGGTAGTTTACAGGGGCAAATTGTAATTTTTAAGGAAAATTTGACGCAAAATTTTTTTAGGGGGCAGAAAGGCTTAGAATTTGGAAAAAGCCGGTTTCCGACATTAACTGGAGTGAGACGAAGTTTTCAGGAGCGAGTCATATTTTTTGATTAAGGTTCACGCAAAACGCTTTTTTTGGTACTAATTGCTTAAGCTTACAGAAAAGCCTTTTTCCAACACAAACTAGTAAAAAACACAGTTTTAAGAAGCAAGATGTATTTTTTTGCACAAATTTGACGAAAAATGCACTTTTTTGCAAAAGAGACTTTAAATTTGGCAACAGCTAGTTACCAACAAAAACTTCATTTAAAACGCAGTTTTCAGAAGCAAGTTGTATTTTCTGCACTGATTTCACGCAAAACGCAATTTTTTGCAGGGAAACCTTAAAATTTAACAAACTTTAGTTTTCAATAAAAACTAGGGTAATACGCAGTCGTCTGGAGCGAGTTGTATTCCTTTTGCAAGTTTCACGCAAAACGCAGTTTTTTGAAACAGAGCTTTAAATTTTGGCAAAAACCAGTTTTTAACACAAACTGCATGAAAGCGTAGTTTTTCAGGAGCGTCTTGTATTCCTTTCGTTAATTTAAACCCAAACGCGTTTTGTGGGAAGAGAGGCTTTAAATTTCGTAAAAACTAGTTTTTAACACAAAGTGGAGAAAAACGCAGTTCTCGGAAGCTATTTCTATTATTGAAGGAGATTTGAGGAAACAAACATTTTGTAGGAAGACACGCGTAAAAATTGAAAAAGCCAGTTTCCAACACAAACTGACGCCAAACGCAATTTTTGGCAAGAAAGGCTAAAAATTCGACAAAAGCCATTCATCAGCGCAAACTGCAGTAAAACGTACTTTATTGGAACGAGTTATATTCCTTGTGCAAATTTAACAAAAAACGCATTTTTTGGTAACAGAGGCTTATAATTTAAAAAAAGCCAGTTTCCAACACAAGCTAGTGAAAAGTATTTATCTTTCGCGCAAATTTTACAAAAAACTTACTTTTTCCCGCAAAAGAAGCTTAAAATTGGGCAACTGCCAATTTCCAACAAAACAAGTTGTGCAAAATTCACGCAAAACGCATTTTTTTATTAACAGAGGCTTAAAATTTGGCAAAGGCCAGTTTCCAACACAACCAAGAGTAAAACGCAGTTTTTAAAAGCAAGTTTTGTTTTTGGCGCAGATTTGACACAAAACCTATTTTTTGGTGAAAGAGGCTTAGAATGTGGCAGAAGCAAGTTTCTAACATTAAGTAAAGTAAAAGGCAGTTTTTAGCAGAAAGATTTATTTTTCGCGCACATTTCACGAAAAATGCACATTTTTGCAAAAGAGGCTTAAAATTTAGCAACAGCTAGTTTCCAACAAAACTTGGAGTTAAATGCAGTTTTCAGGAGCAAGTTTTATTCCTTGTGCAAGTTTTACGCAAAACGCATTTTTTGGCAATAGAGCCTTGACATTTTGCAAAAGCCATTTTTTAACATAAACTTAAGTAAAACAATTTTTCATAGCGAGTGTATTCTTTGTAAAGATTTCTCGCTTAACGCAATTTTTTAAGAGAGATCCTTTAAATTTCGCAAACACCACTTTACAACACAAACTGGAGTAAAGCGTCCTTTTCAGGAGCGACTTGTATTCTTTTCGCAGATTTTACGAAAAAAGCACTTTTTGTCAAAAGAGAGTTAAAATTTAACAAAAGCCAGTTTTTAACACGAACTTGATTACACCGCAGTTTTCAGGAGTGAGTTGTTTTTGTTAGACTGATTTGAAGAAAACCGAATTTTTTCGGCAAGAAAACCTTAAAATTTGCCAAAAGGTAGTTTATAACACAAAATGGGCTAAAAAACAGTTTTCAGGAGCGAGTTGTCTTTTTGGCGCACATATTTGACACAAAACCAATTTCTTAAAAAAGATAGGCTTAAAATTAGGCAAAAGCCAGTTTTAACAGAAAAAAAAAAGCAAAACACAGTTCTCAGAAGGACATCACGTTTTTTGGGCTAGTTTTACGCAAAACGCATTTTTTGGCAACAGAGCCTTTAAATTTAGCAAAAGCCAGTTTCCAACACAAACTGGAGTAAGACGCAGTTATCAGGAGCGAGTTGTTTTTGGCGCAGATTTGACACAAAACCTATTTTTTTGGTAAGAGAGGCTTAAATTTAGTAAAAGCCAGTTTCTAGGATAACCTAAAGTAAAACGCAGTTTTCAAGAGTGTGTCATTCTTTTAACAAGGTTCACGCAAAATGCATTTTTGGATAACAGATGCTTAAACTAAAATTTAGCAAAAGCTAGTTGGGAACGACTTTTTTTCCTTACGCAGACTTGACGCAACCCGAGTTTCTCGGCAGCAGAGGCTTAAAATTTGCCGAAAGCCAGTTTTCAACACAAATTGGGCTAAACCCCAGTTTTTAGGAGCAAGTTGTCTTCTTTGCGCAGATTTGACATAAAACGATATTTTAAAAGACAGGCTTAATATTTAGCAGAAGTCAGTTTTCAACACAAACTAGAGTAAAACGCAGATTTCAGGAGCGAGATGTATTTTTTGCGCAGACGAGTAAAAATGCACCATTTGTCAAAAGAGCAATATAATTTAGCAAAAGTCAGTTTCCAACACACACTTGACTAAAACGTAGTTTTCAGGGGCGGGTTGTATTTTATGAACTGATTAGACGCAAAACACATTTTTGGGAAAGAAAACCTTAAAATTTGGCAATTCCTAGTTTCCAACAAAAACTAAAGTTTTCAACAAAACGCAGTTTTCAGGAGCTAGTTGTATTTTTTGTGCAAGTTTAACGCAAAACACATTTTTTGGCAACAGAGTCTTAAAATTTGGCAAAAACCTGTTTTCAACACAAACTCAAGTAAAACGTAATTTTTGGGAGCGACTTGTATTCCTTGCGCAGATTCGACAGAAACCCAAATTTTTTTGGCAGCAGAGGCTTAAAATTTGCAAAAAACCAGTTTTTAACACAAACTGGGCTAAAATGCAGTTTTCACGAGCCAGTTGTCTTTTTCGCGCATATTTGAAACAAAACCTATTTTTTGGTAAGAGAGGCTTAGAATTTAACAAAAGCCAGTTTCTAAGATAAACTAAGGTAAAACGCAGTTTTCAGGAGCGAGTCACATTCTTTGAACAAGCTTCACACAAAATGCAATTTTTGGTAAGAGATGCTTCAACTTTGACAAAAGCCAGTGAAAAAAACAGCTTTTAAGAGCGAGATGTATTTTTTGGGCAGATTTCACAAAAAAATGTACTTTTTCGCAAAGGAAGCTTAAAATTTGGCAACAGCCAGTTTCCAACAAAAATTAGACACCCAGTTGCAGGAGCGAGTTGTATTCCTTGTGCAAGTTTCAAGCAAAAAGCATTTTTTGGTAACAACGGCTTGAACTTTTGCAAAAACCAGTTTTTAACAAAAACTCGAGTAAAACGTAATTTTTCATAGCGAGTGAAGATTGTGAAGATTTGACGCGAATGGCACTTTATAATTTTGTCTCAAACGCAAAGCCACGTGGTTATCTATTTGCCCATACCTTATCATTTGGCACTTATCAAACCCAAGTCGTTAGTTACCTTAAGGTTTCTCACAGAAAGAATCACTTCAAAAGGCATACCTGTCTTGTCTCAAAGTCACCAGAAGTCAATCAGTTCCAAAAGGACAGGGGATTTCAAGACTTTTGGCTCGACACTTGCCTGCAATAAAAACTCAGCACCTTTCCTTAAGCTATGAAGTAATTTTCTCAACGGAAAAACAAACCATGATCACGATTATTTGCACACATAGACCCCATGTAAAAATTGCCTTTTTTCACTGGTCTTATTCAGGGTGAACTCAAGAACCAGGTTGATGGGGATAATTTAAATCCAAACAAAAGAATATTAAAATATCAACCATTTTGCTTGGGGCCTATACAGGAAGGACTTGAAAGAGAATTCAGTCATTTTTATGTTCAAGTTGCAATAACTGTACGACACAATCACCAACTGAACAGGAACATAGCATTTATGCTGCAGGCATGATGATAACATCTGTTCAATCTGCTCAGTTGAGGGAACATGAAAGCCAAAACAAACTCGGCATGCGTCGTAATGTGAATAACTTCACAGTTCTTTATAATTCGCGCAATCAACAGATGTTCGGCGTCAAACTACAGTTTACATAGCGCTTTATTGAACAACAAAAAAAAGTCTAGGAAAAAGTTCAAGTATAAGGTTTAAAAGGGTATGCTAAGGTTTACAAAAGTATACTAAGGTTTACAAGAGTATGCTAGGATTTACAAAGGTATAGTAAGGTTTACAAGAATATACTACGGTTTACAACGGTATACTAGGGTCTCCAAGGGTATGCTAAGATTTTAAGGGGTATAGTAGGGTTTACAAGGGTATACTACGGTTTCCAAGGGTATATTATGGCTTACAAGGGTATGCTAGGGTATGCTAGGGTTTCCAAGGGGGTATACTAGGGTATACTAAGGTTTACAAAAGTATGCTAGGGTTTACAAGAGTATGCTAGACCTTACAAGGATATACTAGGGTTTACAAGGGTATACTAGGGTATACAACGATATGCTAGGGTTTACAGAGGTATACAAGGGTATATTAAGGTTTAAAAGAGTACACTAGGGTTTACAAGGTATACAGGGGTATACAAGGGTATACTAGGGTTTACAAGGGTATACTACGGTTTATACGGGTATACTGAGGTTTACAAGGATATGCTAGGGCTTACAAGGGTTTACTAGGGTATACAAGGGTATACTAGGGTTTACAAGGGTATGCTAGAGTTATACAAGAGTATGCTAGGATTTCCAAGGGTATAGTAGGGTTTACAAGGGTATAATACGGTTTACAAGGGTATACTAGGGCTTACAAAGCGCTGCTACGGTTTGAAAAGGTATACTAGGGTTCACAAGGGTATGTTAAGATTTACAAGGGTATAGTAGGGTTTACAAGCGTATACTACGGTTTACAAGGGTATACTAGGGTTTACAAGGGTATGCTAGGGTATGCTAGGGTTTGCAAGGGTATACTAAGATTTACAAGGGTATACTAGGGTATAATAAGGTTTACAAGGGTATGCTAAGGTTTACAAGGGTATGCTAGGGCTTACAACGGTATACTAGATTTTACAAAAGTATGCTAGGGTTTACAAGGGTATGTTAAGGTATACAAGGGTATGCTACGGTATCCTAGGGTTTACAAGAGTATAGTAGGGTTTACAAGGATATGCTAAGGTTTACAAGGATATACTTGGGTATACAAGGGTATACTAAGGTACACAATAGTATGCTAGGGTATACAAATTTAAACCAGGGTATACAAGGGTATACTACGGTTTACAAGGGTATACAGCGGTATACTAGGGTTTATAATGGCATGCTAAGGTTAACATTGGTATACTAGGGTATACAAGGGCCTACTAGGGTATACAAAGGTATACTAGAGTATAAGAAGGTATGCTAGGGTGTACAATGGTATGCTAAGGTTTACAAGATTATACTAGGGTTTACAAGGGTTTATTAGGGTATAGAAGGATATAGTAGGGTTTACCAGGGTATACAAGGGTATACTACGGTTTACAAGAGTACATCAGGGTTTACAAAATATACAGGGGTATACAAGGGTACACTAAGGTTTACAAGGGTATACTACGGTTTACACGGATATACCACGGTTTAAAAGGGTATGCTAGGGCTTACAAGGATTTACCAGGGTATACAAGGGTCTACTAGGGTTTAGAAGGGTATGCTACGGTATACAAGGGTACGCTAGGGTTTACAATGGTATGCTAGGGTTTACAAGAGTATGCTAGGGTATACAAGGGTAAACTAGGGTTTACAATGGTATCCTAGGGTTAACAATGGTATACCAAGGTATACAAGGGTCTACTACGATATACAAGGGTATACTAGGGTATACAAGGGTACGCTAGGGTTTGCAATGGTATGCTAGGGTTTACAAAAGTATACTAGGGTTTACAAGGGTATACTAGGGTATAGTAAGATATACCAGGGTTTACAAGGGTATACTAGGGTATACAAGGGTATACTAGGGTTGGCAATGGTATGCTAGGGTTAACAATGGTATACTAGGGTATAGAAGGGTCTATTAGGATATACAAGGGTATACTGGGGTATACAACGGTATACAAGGGTTTACAAGGGTATACATAAGTATGCAAGGGTATACTATAGTCTTCAAGGGTATACAGGGGTATATACGGGTACAGGGGTATACAGGGGTACGCTAGGGTTAACAATGGTATGCTAGGGTTTACAGGAGTATACTAGGAATTACAAGGGTATTCTAAGGTATAGAAGGATATACGAGGGTTTACAAGGGTATACTAGGGTATACTAGGGTTTACAAGAGTATGCTAGCGTTTACAAGAATATCTTAAGGTTTACAAGGACATACTAGGGTATAAAAGGTTATACTAGAGTATACAATGGTATGCGAGGGTATACACGGGTATACTAGGGTATACAATGGTATATTAGGGTTTACAATGGTATACTTGGGTTTACAATGGTATGCTAGGGTTAACAATGGTATACTAGGGTATACAAGCGTCTACTAGGGTATACAAGGGTATACTAGGGTGTACAAGGGTACGCTAGCGTTTACAATGGTATGCTAGGGTTTACAAGAGTATACTAGTGTTTGCAAGGGTATAAAAGGGTATAGAAAGATATACAACGGTTTACAAGGCTATACTAGGGTTTACAAGAGGATGCTAGAATTTACAAGAGTATAGTAGGGTTTACAAGGGTATTCTACGGTTTAGAAGGGTATACTACGGTTTAGACGGGTATGCTAGCATTTACAATGGTATAGTAGGGTTTACAAGGGTATACTAGGGTTTACAATGGTATACTAGGGTATACAAGGGTCTACTAGGGTATAAAAGGGTATACTAGGGTATACAAGGGTATACTAAAGTTTACAAGGATTTACAAGGGTATACATGGATATACTATGGTTTACAAGGGTATACAGGGGTATACTAGGGTTTCCAAGGGTATGCTAGGGTTTTCAAGGGTATAATAGGGTATAAAAGGAAACACCAGGGTTAACAAGGGTATACTAGGGTATACAAGGGTATACTAGGGTTTACAATGGTATGCTAGGGTAACAATGGTAGACTAGGGTATACTAGAGTAAAAAAGGGTACGCTAGGGTTCACAATGGTATGCTAGGGTTTACAAGAGTATACTAGGGTTCACAAGGGTATACTAGGGTATAAAAGGATATACAAGGGTTTACAAGGGTATACATAGGTTCACAATGGTATACTATCGTTTAAAAGTGTTTACAGGGGTACGCTAATGTTTACAATGGTATGCTAGGATTTACAAGAGTATACTAGGGTTTTCAAGGGTACACTAGGGTAGAGAAGGACATACCAGGGTTTACAAGAGTATACTAGGGTTTAAGAGGATATGCTAGAGTTTACAAAGATATACTAGTGTATACAAGGGTATAGTAGGCTATACAATGGTATGCTAGGGTATAAGAGGATATACTAGGGTTTAGAAGGGTTTACTATGGTTTACAATGGTATACTAGGGTTTACAATGGTATGCTAGGGTTAAAAATGGTATACTAGGGTATACAAGTGTATACTAGGGTATACAAGGGTATACAAGAGTTTACAAGAGGATACATGGGTATACAAGGGTATATTATGGTTTACAAGGGTATACAGGGGTACACTAGGGTTTACAACGGTATGCTAGGGTTTACAAGCGTATACTAGGGTTTACAAGGGTTTACTAGGGTATAGAAGAATATACCAGGGTTTACAAGGGTATACTAGGGTATACAAGGGTAAACTAGGGTTTACAAGGGTATAGAGGGGGATTCAGGGGTATACTAGAGTTTACAAGCGTATGCTTGGGCTCACAAAAGTATACTGGGATTTACAAGGGTATAGTGGAGTTTACAAGGGTACACTACGGTTTACAAGGGTATACCAAGATTTACAACGGTATACTAGGGTCTACAAGGGTGTGCTAAAATTTACAGGGGTATAGTAGGGTTTACAAAGGTATACTACGGTTTACAAGGGTATATCAGGGCTTACAAGGGTATGCTAGGGTATGCTAGGGTTTGCAAAGGTATACTAAAATTTACAAGAGTATCCTAGGGTTTACTAGGGTATGCTAGGGCTTACAAGGGTATACTAATGTTTACAAGGGTATGCTAGGGTTTACAAAGGTATGCTAGGGTTTACAAGGGTATGCTAGGGCTTACAATGATATACTAGGGTTTACAAGGGTATACTAGGGTATACAAGGATATACCAGGGTATACAAGGGTATATACTAGGGTACGCTAGGGTTTACTATGGTATGCTAGGCTTTGCAAGAGCATACTAGGGTATACAAGGGTATACTAGGGTTTACAATGGTATGCTAGGGTTAACAATGGTATACTAGTGTATACAAGGGTCTACTAAGGGTGTAATAGGGTATACAAAGGTACGCTAGGGTTTACAATGGTATGCTAGGAATTAGAAGAGTATACTTGGGTTTACAAGGGTATACTACGCTATAGAAGGATAAACCAGGGTTTACAAGGGTATAGTAGGGTACACAAGGGTATACTAGGGTTTACAAGGGTATACAGTGGTATACAGGGGTACACTAGGGTTTACAATAGTATACTAGGGTGTACATGGGTATTTTAGGGTATAAAAGGATTTATCAGCGTTTATAAGTGTATACTAGGGTATAAAAGAGTATGCTAGGGGAAACTAGCGTTAATAAGAGTATACTAGGGTTTACAAGGATATGCTTGGGTTTACAAGGATATACTAGGGTATACATAGGTATAGTAGTATATACAATGGTATGCTAGGGTATAAGAGGGTATACCAGGGTATACAAGGGTGTACTAGGCTTTACAATGGTATACTAAAGCTTATCATTGTATGCTAGGGTTAACAATGGTATCCTAGGGTATACAAGGGTCTACTAGGGTATAAAAGGGTATACTAGGGTATACAAGGGTACCCTAGGGTTTACAATGGTATGGTAAGGTTTACAAGAGTATACTAGGGTTTACAAGGGTATACTAAGGTATAGAAGGATAAACCAGGGCTTACAAGGGTATACGAGGGTATACAAGAGTATACTAGAGTTTACAATGGTATACTACGGTACACAAGGGTCTACTACGGTATACAAGGGTATACTAAGCTACAGAAGGGTATGCTACGGTTTACAATGGTATGCTAAAGTTTACAAGAGTATACTAGGGTCTACAAGGGTATACTAGCGTATACAAGCATATACCAGGGTTTACAAGGGTATACTAGGGTATACAAGGGTATACTAGGGTTTACAAGGATATACATGGCTATAAAAGGGTATACTATGGTTTACAGAGGTATACAGGGGTATAAAGGGGCATACTAGGGTTTACAAGGGTATGCTAGGGTTTACAAGGGTATACTGGGGTTTACAAAAGTATGCTAGGATTTACTAGGGTATAGTAGGATTTAAAAGGGTATACTACGGTTTACAAAGGTAAACAGGGGTATAAAAGGGTATCCTAGGGTTTACAATGGTATGCTAGGGTTTAAAAGAGTATACTAGGGTTTACAAGGGTACACTAGGGTATAAAAGGATATACCAAGGTTTACAAGGGTATACTAGGGTATACAAGGGCATGCTAGGGTATACTAGGGTTTACAAGAGTATGCTAGGATATACAAGGGTATACTAGAGTATACAAGGGTATACTAGGGTTTACAATGGTATACTAGGGTTTACAATGGTATGCTAGGGTTAACAATGGTATACTAGGGTATACAATGGTCTACTAGGGTATACAATGGTATACTAGGGTATACAAGGGTACGCTAGGGTTTACAACGGTATGCTAGGGATTACAAGAGTATACTAAAGTTTCCAAGGGTATACGAGGGTAGAGAAGGATATACCAGGGTTTACAAGGGGATACTAGGGTATACAAGGGTATACTAGGGTATACAAGGGTATACTAGGGTTTACAAAGGTATGCTAGGGTTAACAATGGTATGCTAGAGTTTACAAGAGTTTACTAGGGTTTACAAAGGTATACTAGGGTATAGAAGGATATACCAGGGTTTACAAGGGTATACTAGGGTATACAAAGGTATACTAGGGTTTACAAGGTTACACATGGGTATACAAGGGTATACTATGGTTTACAAGGGTATAGAGGGGTACACAAAGGTTTACAATTGTATCCTAGGGTTTACAACAGTATACTAGGGTTTACAAGGGTATACTAAGGTATAGAAGAATATACCAGGGTTTACAAAGGTATACTAGGGTATGCAAGCGTATGCTAGGGTATACTAGTGTTCTCAAGAGTATACTAGGGTTTACAAGGATAGGCTAGGGTTTACAAGGATATACTAGGGTATACAAAGGTATACTAGGGTATACAATGGTATGCTAGGGTATACAAGGGTATACTAGGGTAAAAAACGATATACTAGGGTTTACAATGGTATACTAGGGTTTACAATGGTATGCTATGGTTAACAATGGTATACTAGGGTATACAAGTGTCTACTAGGGTATACAAGGTCATACTAGGTTTCACAAGGGTACGCTAGGGTTTACAATGGTACACGAGGGTATAGAAGGATATACCAGGGTTTGCAAGGGTATACTAGGGTACACAACGGTATACTAGGGTTTAAAAGTGTATACATGCGTATACAAGGGTATACTATGGTTTACAAGGGTATACAGCGGTATACTAGGGTTAACAAGAGTATACTAGGGTTTACAAGGATATGTTTGGGTTTACAAGGATATATTAGGGTATACAAGGGTACACTAGTATATACAATGGTATGCTAGGGTATAAGAGGGTATACCAGGGTATACAAGGGTATACTAGGGTATAAAATGATATACTAGGGTTTACAATGGTATACTAGGGTTTTCACATGTATCCTAGGGTTAGAATTAGTATACTAGGGTATACAAGGGTATACTAGGGTATACAAGGGTACCCAAAGGTTTACAATGGTATGCTAGGGTTTACAAAAGTATACTAGGGTTTACAAGGGTATAATAGGGTATAGAAGGATATACCAGGATTTACAAGGGTACCGTAGAGTATGCAAGGGTATACTAGGGTTTACAATGGGTTACAAGGGTATACAGGGGTATACTAGGGTTTACAAGGGTATGCCAGGGTTTACAAGGGTATACTAGGGTATACAATGGGATACTAGTGTATACAAGGGTATACTAGGGTTAACGAATGTTTACAAGAGTATACTAGGGTTTACAAGGATATGCCAGGGTTAAAAAGGATATACTAGGGTATACAAGGATGTAGTAGGGTATACAATGGTATGCTAGGGTATACAAGGGTATACTAGTGTTTACAATGGTATACTAGGGTTTACAATGGTATGCTAGCGTTAACAATGGTATACTATGGTATACAAGGGTACGCTAGGGTTTTCAATGGTATGCTAAGGTTTACAAGAGTATACTAGGGTATAGAAGGATATGCCAGGGTTTACAAGAGTATACTAGGGTATACAAGGGTATACCAGGGTTTAAAATGGTATGTTAGGGTTAACAATAGTATACTAAGGTATACAAGGGTCTACTAGGGTATATAAGGGTTTACTAGGGTATACAAGGGTACGTTAGGGTTTACAATGGTATGTTAGGGTTGACAATAGTATACTAGGGTTTACAAAGGTATAGTAGAGTGTAGAAGGATATACCAGGGTTTACAAGGGTATACTAGGCTATAATAGGGTATAGTAGGGTTTACAATGGTATACATGGGTATAAAAAGGTATACTATGGTTTACATGGGTATACAGGGGTATACAGGGGTACGCTAGGGTTTACAATGGTATGCTAGGGTTTACAAGAGTATACTAGGGTTTACAAGGGTATACTAGTGTATAGAAGGATATACCACGGTTTACAAGGGTATACTAGCGTATACAAGGGTGTACTAGGGTATACTAGGGTTTACAAGAGTATACTAAAGTTTAAGAGGATATGCTAGGGCTTACAAGGATATACTAGGGTAAAAAAGGGTATACTAGGGTATACAATGGTATGCTAGGGTATACAAGGGTATACTAGGGCGTACAAGGGCATAGTAGGGTTTACAATGGTTTGCTAGGGCTTACAATGGTATACTAGGGTATACAAGGGAACGCTAGGGTTTAAAATGGTATGCTAGGGTTTACTAGAGTATACTAGGGTTTACAAGGGTATACTAAGGTGTACAAGGGTATACAAGGGTTTACAAGGGTATACATGTGTATAGAAAGGTATATTATGGTTTACAAAGGTATACAAAGGTATACTAGGGTATACTAGGGTTTATAATGGCATGCTACGATTAACAATGGTATACTAGGGTATATAAGGGCCTACTAGGGTATGCTAGGATATACTAGGGTATACCAAGGTATGCTAGGCTTTACAATAGTATGCTAAGGTTTCCAGGAGTATACTAGGGTTTACAAGGGTATAGAAGGATATACTGGGGTTTTCAAGGGTATAGAAGGGTATACTACGGTTTACAAGAGTACACATGATTTACAAGGTATACAGGGGTATACAAGGGTATACTAGGGTTTACAAGGGTATACTTGGGTATAAAACGATAAACCAGGGCTTACAAGGGTATACTAGGGTATACAAGGGTATACTAGGGTTTACAATGGTATGCTAAAGTTAACAATGGTATACTAGGGTATACAAGGGTCTACTAGGGTTTACAAGGGTATACTAGGGTATTCAAGGGTACGCTAGGGTTTACAATGGTATGCTAGGCTTTAAAAGAGTATACTAGGGTTTACAAGGGTATACTAGTTCATAGAAGGATATACCAGGGTTAACAAGGGTATACTAGGGTATACAATGGTATACTGGAGCTTACAAGGGTATACATGGGTATACAAGGGTATACTATGGTTTACAAGGGTATACAGGGGTATACAGAGGTACACTAGGGTTTACAATGGTATGCTAGGGCTTACAAGAGTATACTAGGGTTTACAAGGGTATACTAGGGTATAGAAGGATATACTAGGGTTTACAAGGGTATACAAGGACATACAAGAGTATGCTAGGGTATACTAGGGTTTACAAGGGTATACTAATGTTTACAACGATATACTAGGATATACAAGGGTATACAAGGGTATACATTGGTATGCTAGGGTATACAAGGGTGTACTAGGGTTTACAATGGTATACTAGGGTTTACAATGGTATGCTAGGTTTAACAATGATATACTAGGGTATACAAGGGTTTACTAGGGTATACAAGGGTATACAGGGGTGCCCTAGGGTTTACAATGGTATGCTAGGGTATAAAAGAGTATACTAGGGTTTAAAAGGGTATGCTAGGGTTAACAATAGTATACTAAGGTATACAAGGGTCTACTAGGGTTTACAAGGGTATACTAGGGTATGGAAGGGTACTCTATGGTTTACAATGGTATGCTAGGATTTACAAGAGGATACTACGGTTTACAAGGGTATACTAGGGTATACAAAGTTATACTACGGTTTACAATGGTATACTAGGGTTTACAATGGTATGCTTGGGTTAACAATGGTATACTAGGGTATAGAAGGATATACCAGGGTTTACAAGGGTATACTAGGGTATACAAGTGTATACTAGGTTATACAATCGTATGCTAGAGTATACAAGGGTATACTAGGGTATACAAGGGTATGCTAGGGTTTACAAGAGTATACTAGGGTTTACAAGGGTATACTAGGGTATAGAAGAATATACGAGGGTTTACAAGGGTATACTAGGGTATACAAGGGTATACTAGGGTTTACAATGGTATGCTAGGGTTAACAATGGTATACTAGGGTCTACAAGGATCTACTAGGGTATACGATGTTTTACAAGAGTGTAATAGGGTTTACAAGGATATGCTGAGCTTTAAAAGGGTATACTAGGGTATCCAATGGTATACTATGGTTTACAATAGTATGCTAGTGTTAACAATGGTATACTAGGGTATACAAGGGTCTACTAGGGTATACAAGGGTACACCACGGTATACAAGGGTACGCTAGGGTTTACAACGGGGTTAGGGTTAACAAGAGTATATTAGGGTTTACAAGGGTATACTAGGGTATAGAAGGATATACCAGGGTTTACAAGGGTATACTAGGGTATAAAAGAGTATACTAGGGTTTAAAAGGGTATGCTAGGGTTAACAATAGTATACTAAGGTATACAAGGGTCTACTAGGGTTTACAAGGGTATACTAGGGTATGGAAGGGTACTCTATGGTTTACAATGGTATGCTAGGATTTACAAGAGTATACGACGGTTTACAAGGGTATACTAGGGTATACAAAGGTATACTAGGGTGTACGAGGTTTTACAAGAGTGTAATAGGGTTTACAAGGATATGCTGTGCTTTACAAGGGTATACTAGGGTTTACAATGGTATACTATGGTTTAAAATAGTATGCTAGTGTTAACAATGGTATACTAGGGTATACAAGGGTCTACTAGGGTATACAAGGGTACACCACGGTATACAAGGGTACGCTAGGGTTTACAACGGGGTTAGGGTTAACAAGAGTATATTAGGGTTTACAAGGGTATACTAGGGTATAGAAGGATATACCAGGGTTTAAAAGGGTATACTAGGGTATAAAAGAGTATACTAGGGTTTAAAAGGGTATGCAAGGGTTAACAATAGTATACTAAGGTATACAAGGGTCTACTAGGGTTTACAAGGGTATACTAGGGTATACAAGGGTACGTTAGGGTTCACAATGGTATGCTAATGTTAACAAGAGTATACTAGGGTTTGCAAGGGTATACTAGGATGTAGAAGGATATACCAGGGTTCACAAAGGAATACTAGGCTATAATAGGGTATAGTAGGGTTTACAAGGGTATAGATGGGTATACAAAGGTATACTATGGTTTACATGGCTATACAGGGGTATACAGGGGTATAGAAGGATATACCAGGGTTTACAAGGGTATACTAGGGTATACATGGGTATACTAGGGTATACTAGGGTTTACAAGAGTATACAAGGATTTACAAGGATATGCTAGGGCTTAGAAGGATATACTAGGGTATTAAAGGGTATACTAGGGTATACAATGGTATTCTAGGGTATACAAGGGTATACTAGGGCATACAAGGGTATACTAGGGTTTACAATGGTATACTAGGGTTTACAATGGTATGCTAGGGTTAACAATAGTATACTAAGGTTTACAAGGGTCTACTAGGGTATAAAAGAGTATAAAAGGTTTTAAAAGGGTATGCTAGGGTTAACAATAGTATACTAAGGTATACAAGGGTCTATTAGGGTTTACAAGGATATGCTAGGGCTTACAAGGATATACTAGGGTATTAAAGGGTATACTAGGGTATACATGGGTATACTAGGGTATACTAGGGGTTACAAGAGTATACAAGGATTTACAAGGATATGCTAGGGCTTACAAGGATATACTAGGGTATTAAAGGGTATACTAGGGTATACAATGGTATGTTAGGGTATACAAGGGTATACTAGGGCATACAAGGGTATACTAGGGTATAAAAGAGTATACTAGGGTTTAAAAGGGTATGCAAGGGTTAACAATAGTATACTAAGGTATACAAGGGTCTACTAGGGTTTACAAGGGTATACTAGGGTATACAAGGGTACGTTAGGGTTTACAATGGTATGCTAATGTTAACAAGAGTATACTAGGGTTTACAAGGGTATACTAGGGTGTAGAAGGATATACCAGGGTTCACAAAGGAATACTAGGCTATAATAGGGTAGAGTAGGGTTTACAAGGGTATACATGGGTATACAAGGGTATACTATGGTTTACATGGCTATACAGGGGTATACTAGGGTATAGAAGGATATACCAGGGTTTACAAGGGTATACTAGGGTATACATGGGTATACTAGGGTATACTAGGGTTTACATGAGTATACAAGCATTTACAAGGATATGCTAGGGCTTACAAGGATATACTAGGGTATTAAAGGGTATACTAGGGTATACAATGGTATTCTAGGGTATACAAGGGTATACTAGGGCATACAAGGGTATACTAGGGTTTACAATGTTATACTAGGGTTTACAATAGTATGCTAGAGTTAAAAATGGTATACTAGGGTATAAAGGGGTCTACTAGGGTATACAAGGGTATACTAGGGTATACAAGGGTATACTAGGGTTTACAATGGTATATTACGGCTTACCATTGTATGCTAGGGTTAACAATGGTATACTAGGGTATAAAAGTGTCTACTAGGGTATACAAGGGTATACTAGGGTATACAAGGGTGCGCTAGGGCTTACAATGGTATGCTAGGTTTTACAAGAGTATACTAGTGTTTACAAGGGTATACTAGGGTATACAAGGATATACCAGGGTTTACAAGGGTATACTAGTGTATACAAGGGTATACTAGGGTTTACAAGGATATACATAAAAGGGTATACTATGGTTTACAAAGGTATACAGGGGTATACAGGGGTATACTAGGGTTTACGAGGGTGTGCTAGGGTTTACAAGGGCATACTGTTGTTTACAAGAGTATGCTAGGATTTACTAGGGTATAGTACGGTTTACAAGGGTATACAGGGGTATAAAGGGGTATGCTAGGGTTTACAATGGTATGCTAGGGTATACAAGAGTATACCAGGGTATACAAGGGTAGGCTAGGGTTTAGAATGGTATTTTAGGGTTTACAAGAGTATACTAGAATTTACAAGGATATACTAGGGTATAGAAGGATATACCAGGGTTTAAAAGGGTATACTACGGTATACAAGGGTATAGTAAAGTTTACAATGGTATACATGGGTATACAATGGTATACTATGATTTACAAGGGTATAGAGGGGTACACTAGGGTTTACAATGGCATTCTAGGGTTTACAAGAGTATACTACGGTTTACAAGGGTATACTAGGGTAGAGTAGAATATACCAGGGTTTAAAAGGGTATACTAGGGTATGCAAGGGTATGCTAGAGTATACTAGTGTTCTTAAGAGTATACTAAGGTTTACAAGGATATGCTAGGGTTTACAAGGATATACTAGGGTATACAAAGGTATACTAGGGTATACAATGGTATTCTAGGGTATACAAGGGTATATTAAGGTATAAAACGGTATACTAGGGTTTACAATGGTATACTAGGGTTTACAATGGTATGCTAGGGTTAACAATGGTATACTAGGGTATACAAGGGTCTACTAGGGTATACAAGGATATACTAGGGTATACAAGGGTATGCTAGGGTTTACAATAGTATGATAGGGTTTACAAGAGTATACTAGGATTTACAAGGGTACACTAGGGTATAGAAAGATATACCAGGTTTACAAGGGTATACTATGGGTATACAAGGGTATACTAGGGTTTTCACTGGTATGCTAGGGTTAACAATGGTATAATAGGGTATATTAGGGTATACTAGGGTATAAAAGGGTACCCTAAGGTTTACAATGGTATGCTAGGGTTTACAAGAGTATACTAGGGTTTACAAGGGTATACTAGGGTATAGAAGGATATACCAGGGTTTACAAGGGTATACTAGGGTATGCAAGGGATATTAGGGATTACAAGGGTTTACAAGGGTATACATGGGTATATTATGGTTTACAGAGGTATACAGGGGTATACAAGGGTATACTAGGGTTTACAATGGTATACTATGGTTTACAATAGTATGCTAGTGTTAACAATGGTATACTAGGGTATACAAGGGTCTACTAGGGTATACAAGAGTACACTACGGTATACAAGGGTACGCTAGGGTTTACAATGGTTTGTTAGGGTTTACAAGAGTATATTGGGGTTTACAAGGGTATACTAGGGTATAAAAGAGTATACAAGGGTTTAAAAGGGTATGCTAGGGTTAACAATGGTATACTAAGGTATACAAGGGTCTACTAGGGTTTACAAGGGTATACTAGGGTATACAAGGGTACGTTAGGGTTTACAATGGTATGCTAGGGTTGGCAAGAGTATACTAGGGTTTACAAGGGTATACTAGGGTATAGAAGGATATACCAGGGTTTACAAGGGTATACTAGGGTATACATGGGTATACTAGGGTATAATTGGGTTTACAAGAGTATACAAGTATTTACAAGGATATGCTAGGGCTTACAAGGATATACTAGGGTAATAAAAGGTATACTAGGGTATACAATGGTATTCTAGGCTATAGAAGGGTATACTCGGGCTTAAAAGGGTATACTAGGGTTTACAATGGTATACTAGGGTTTACAATGGTATGCTAGAGTTAACAATGGTTTACTAGGGTATACAAGGGTCTACTAGGGTATACAAGGGTACGCTAGGGTTTAAAATGGGATGCTAGGGTTTACAAGGGTATACTAGGTTATACAAGGATATACTAGGGTATATTAGGGTATACTAGGGTATGAAATGGTATGCTAGGGTATACAAGGGTATACTAGGAATTATAATGGCATGGTAGGGTTAACAATGGTATACTAGCGTATACAAGGGCCTATTAGGGTATACAAGGGTATACTATGGTATACAAAGGTATGCTAGGGCTTACAAAGGTATAGTAAGGTTTACAAGAGTATACTAGGGTTTACAAGGGTATAATAGGGTATAAAAGGATAAACAAAGGTTTACAAGGGTATACAAGGGTACACTACGGTTTAGAAGAGTACACTAGAATTTACAAGGTTTA
This sequence comes from Pavona decussata, assembly GCF_977016875.1. Lineage (NCBI taxonomy): Eukaryota > Metazoa > Cnidaria > Anthozoa > Scleractinia > Agariciidae > Pavona > Pavona decussata. The sequence goes on from NW_028145724.1 coordinate 615,600, forward strand.
CAGGGGTATACAAGGGTATTCTAGGGTTTACAAGGGTATACTACGGTTTACAAGGATATACTAGGGTTTACAAGGGTATGCTAGGGCTTACAAGGGTTTACTAGGGTATACAAGGGTATACTAGGGTTTACAAGGGTATGCTAGAGTTATACAAGAGTATGCTAGGATTTACAAGGGTATACTAGGGTATACAAGGGTCTACGAGGGTATACATGTGTATACTAGGGTATACAAGGGTACGCTAGGGTTTACAATGGTATGCTAGGGTTTACAAGAGTATACTAGGGTTTACAAGGGTATACTAGGGTATAGAAGGATATATCAGGGTTTACAAGGGTATACTAGGATATACAAAAGTATACTAGGGTTTACAAGGGTATACATGGGTATACAAGGGTATACTATGGTTTACAAGGGTATAGAGGGGGATAAAGGGGTATACTAGGCTTCACAAGGGAATGGTTGGGTTTACAACGGTATACTAGGGTCTACAAGGGTATGCTAAGATTTACAGGGGTATAGTAGGGTTTACAAGGGTATACTACGGTTTACAAGAGTATATTAGGGCTTACAAGGGTATGCTAGGGTATGCGAAGATTTGCAAGGGTATACCAAGGTTTACAAGGGTATACTAGGGTATACTAAGGTTTACAAGGGTATGCTAGGGTGTAGTAGGGCATTCTAGGGCTTACAAGGGTATACTAATGTTTACAAGGGTATGCTAGGGTTTACAAAGGTATGGTAAGGTTTACAAGGGTATGCTAGGGTATACAAGAGTATGCTAGGGTATACTAGGGTTTACAAGAGTATACTAGGGTTTAGAAGGAGATTCTAGGGTTTACGAGGGTATGCTAGGGCTTACAATGGTATACTAGGGTTTACAAGGGTATACTAGGGTATACAAGGATATACTAGGGTATATTAGGGTATACTAGGGTATAAAATGGTATGGCAGGGTATACAAGGGTATACTAGGAATTATAATGGCATGGTAGGGTTAACAATGGTATACTAGGGTATACTAGGGCCTATTAGGGTATACAAGGGTATACTAGGGTATACAAAGGTATGCTATTGCTTACAATGGTATAGTAAGGTTTACAAGAGTATACTAGGGTTTACAAGGGTATAATAGGGAATAAAAGGATAAACAAAGGTTTACAAGGGTATACAAGGGTGTACTACGGTTTAGAAGAGTACACTAGAATTTACAAGGTTTACAGGGGTATACAAGGGTATAGTAGGGTTTACAAGGGTATACTACGGTTTACAAGGATATACTAGGGTTTAGAAGGGTATGCTAGGGCTTACAGGGGTTTACTAGGGTGTACAAGGGTATACTAGGGTTTACAAGGGTATGCTAGAGTTATACAAGAGTATGCTAGGATTTACAAGGGGATAGTAGGGTTTACTAGGGTATACTACGGTTTACAAGGGTATACTAGGGCTTACAAGAGTATGCTAGGGTATTGTGGGTTTGCAAGGGTATACTAAGGTTTGCAAGGATATACTAGGGTATACTAAGGTTTACAAGGGTATGCTGGGGTTTACAAGGGTGTGCTAGGGCTTACAAGGGTATACTAGGGTTTACAAGGGTATGCTAGGTTTCACAAGGGTATGCTAGGGTTTACAAGGGTATGTTAGGGTTTACAATGGTATGCTGAGGTATCCAAGGGTATGCTAGGGTATACTAGGGTTTACAAGAGTATACTAGGGTTTACAAGGATATGCTAGGGTTTACAAGGATATACTAGGGTATACAAGTGTATACTAGGTTATACAATGGTATGCTAGGGTATACAAAGGTATACTAGGGTATACAAAGTTATACTAGAGTTTATAATGGTATACTAGGGTTTACATTGGTATGCTTGGTTTAACAATGGTATACTAGGGTATAGAAGGATATACCAGGGTTTACAAGGGTATACTAGGGTATACAAGTGTATACTAAGTTATAAAATTGTACGCTAGGGTATACAAGTGTATACTAGGGTATACAAGGGTATGCTAGGGTTTAAAAGAGTATACTAGGGTTTAGAAGGGTATACTAGGGTATAGAAGAATATACGAGGGTTTACAAGGGTATACTAGGGTATACAAGGGTATACTAGGGTTTACAATGGTATGCTAGGGTTAACAATGGTATACTAGGGTATACAAGGATCTACTAGGGTACACAAGGGTATACTAGGGTATGGAAGGGTACGCTATGGTTTACAATGGTATGCTAGGATTTACAAGAGTATACTAGGGTTTACAAGGGTATACTAGGGTATACAAGGGTACACTATGGTTTACAAGGGTATACAGGGGTATACAGGGGTACGCTAGGGTTTACAATAGTAAGCTAGGGCTTAGAACAGTACACTAGGGTTTACACGGGTATACTAGGGTATAAAAGGATTTATTAGGGTTTACAAGTGTATACTAGGGTATAAAGGGGTATGCTGGCGTAGACTAGGGTTAACAAGAGTATACTAGGGTTTACAAGGGTATACTAGGGAATACTAAGGTTTACAATGGTATGCTAGGGTTTACAAGGGTATGCTAGGGCTTATGAGGGTATACTAAGGGGATTACAACGGTATGCTAGGGTTTAAAAGGGTATGCTAGGGTTTACAAGAGTATGATAAGGTGTAAAAGGGTATGCTAGGGTATAGTAGGGTTTACAAGAGTATACTAGGGTTTACAAGGATATGCTAGGGTTTAAAATGATATACTAAGGTTTATAGGGGAAAAAGGGTATACCACGGTTAAGAAGAGTACACTAGGGTTTACAAGGTATACAGGGGGATACAAGGGTATACTAGGGTTTACAAGGGTATACTAGGGTTTACAAGGGTATACTACGGATTACACGGGTATAGTAGGGTTTACAATGGTATGCTAGGGCTGACAAGGGTTTACTAGGCTATACAAGGGTACACTAGGGTTTACAAGGGTATGCTAGAGTTATACAAGAGTATGCTAGGATTTACAAGGGTATAGTAGGGTTTACAAGGGTATACTACGGTTTAAAAGGGTATACTAGGGCTTACAAGGGTATGCTAGGGTATGCTAGGGTTTGCAAGAGTATACTAGGGTTTACAAGGGTATGCTACGGTTTACAAGCGTATACCAGGGCTTACAAGGGTATGCTAGGGTTTGCAAGGGTATACTAGGGTTCGCAAGGGTGTGCTAGGATTTACAAGGGTATAGTAGGGTTCACAACGATATACAACGGCTTACAAGGGTATACTGGGGCTTACAAGGGTATGCTAGGGTATATTAAGGTTCACCAGGGTAGACTAGGGTATACTAAGGTTTACAAGGGTATGCTAAGGTTTACAAGGGTACGCTAGGGCTTACAAGGGTATACTAGGGTTTACAAGGGTATGCTATGGTTTACAAGGGTATGCTAAGGTATACAAGGGTATGCTAGGGTATACTAGGGTTTACAAGAGTATACTAGGGTTTACAAGGGTATTCTAGGGTGTACAAGGATATACCAGGGATGAAAAGGGTATACTAGGGTATACAAGGGTATACTAGGGTTTACTATGGTATGCTACGGTTAACAATGGTATACTACGATATACCAGGGTTTACTAGGGTATACAAGGGTATACTAGGGTATGCAAGGGTACGCTAGGGTTTAAAATGGTATGCTAAGGGTTACAAGAGTATACTAAGGTTTACAAGTGTATACTAGAGAATAGAAGGATATACCAGGGTTAACAAGGGTATACTAGTGTTTACAAGGGTATACATGGGTATACAAGGGTATACTATGGTTTACAAGGGTATACAGGGTTATAGAGGGGTACACTACGGTTTACAATGGTATGCTAGGGTTTACAAGAGTATACTAGGGTTTACAAGGGTATACTAAGGTATAGAAGGATATACCAGGGTTTACAAGGGTATAAGAGGACATACAAGGGTATGCTAGGGTATACTAGGGTTTACAAAAGTATACTAGGGTTTACAAGGATATACTAGGGTATACAAGGGTATACATTGGTATGCTAGGGTATACAAGAGTATACTAGGGTTTACAATGGTATACTAGGGTTTACAATGGTATGCTAGGTTTAACAATGATAAACTAGGGTATACAAGAGTCTACGAGGGTATACAAGGGTATACTAGGGTATACAAAGGTACGCTAGGGTTTACAAAGGTATGCTAGGGCTTACAAGGTTATACTAGGGTTTACAAGGGTATACTAGGGTATAGAAGGATATATCAGGGTTTACAAGGGTATACTAGGATATACAAGGGTATACTAGGGTTTACAAGGGTATAGATTGGGATAAAGGGGTATACTAGGCTTTACAAGGGAATGCTTGGGTTTACAACGGTATACTAGGGTCTACAAGGGTATGCTAAGATTTACAGGGGTATAGTAGGGTTTACAAGGGTATACTACGGTTTGCAAGAGTATATTAGGGCTTACAAGGGTATGCTAGGGTATGCTAGGGTTTGCAAGGGTATACCAAGGTTTACAAGGGTATACTAGGGTATACTAAGGTTTACAAGGGTATGCTAGGGTGTACTAGGGCATGCTAGGGCTTACAAGGGTATACTAATGTTTACAAGGGTATGCTAGGGTTTACAAGGGTATGCTAAGGTTTACAAGGGTATGCTAGGGTATACCAGAGTATGCTAGGGTATACTAGGGTTTACAAGAGTATACTAGGGTTTACAAGGATATTCTAGGGTTTACAAGGGTATGCTAGGGGTTACAATGGTATACTAGGGTTTACAAGGGTATACTAGGGTATACAAGGATATACTAGGGTATATTAGGGTATACTAGGGTATAAAATGGTATGCTAGGGTATACAAGGGTATACTAGGAATTATAATGGCATGGGAGGGTTAACAATGGTATACTAGCGTATACAAGGGCCTATTAGGGTATACAAGGGTATACTATGGTATACAAAGGTATGCTAGGGCTTACAATGGTATAGTAAGGTTTACAAGAGTATACTAGGGTTTACAAGGGTATAATAGGGTATAAAAGGATAAACAAAGGTTTACAAGGGTATACAAGGGTACACTACGGTTTAGAAGAGTACACTAGACTTTTCAAGGTTTACAGGGGTATACAAGGGTATTCTAGGGTTTACAAGGGTATACTACGGTTTACAAGGATATACTAGGGTTTACTAGGGTATGCTAGGGCTTACAAGGGTTTACTAGGGTATACAAGGGTATAGTAGGGTTTACAAGGGTATGCTAGAGTTTTACAAGAGTATGGTAGGATTTAGAAGGGTATACTAGGGTATACAAGGGTCTACGAGGGTATACATGTGTATACTAGGGTATACAAGGGTACGCTAGGGTTTACAATGGTATGCTAGGGTTTACAAGAGTATACGAGGGTTTACAAGGGTATACTAGGGTATACAAGGGTATACTATGGTTTACAAGGGTATAGAGGGGGATAAAGGGGTATACTAGGCTTTACAAGGGAATGGTTGGGTTTACAACGGTATACTAGGGTCTACAAGGGTATGCTAAGATTTACAGGGGTATAGTAGGGTTTACAAGGGTATACTACGGTTTACAAGAGTATATTAGGGCTTACAAGGGTATGCTAGGGTATGGGAGGGTTTGCAAGGGTATACCAAGGTTTACAAGGGTATACTAGGGTATACTAAGGTTTACAAGGGTATGCTAGGGTGTAGTAGGGCATTCTAGGGCTTACAAGGGTATACTAATGTTTACAAGGGTATGCTAGGGTTTACAAGGGTATGCTAAGGTTTACAAGGGTATGCTAGGGTATACAAGAGTATGCTAGGGTATACTAGGGTTTACAAGAGTATACTAGGGTTTAGAAGGAGATTCTAGGGTTTACAAGGGTATGCTAGGGCTTACAATGGTATACTAGGGTTTACAAGGGTATACTAGGGTATACAAGGATATACTAGGGTATATTAGGGTATACTAGGGTATAAAATGGTATGGCAGGGTATACAAGGGTATACTAGGAATTATAATGGCATGGTAGGGTTAACAATGGTATTCTAGGGTATACTAGGGCCTATTAGGGTATACAAGGGTATACTAGGGTATACAAAGGTATGCTATTGCTTACAATGGTATAGTAAGGTTTACAAGAGTATACTAGGGTTTACAAGGGTATAATAGGGAATAAAAGGATAAACAAAGGTTTACAAGGGTATACAAGGGTGTACTACGGTTTAGAAGAGTACACTAGAATTTACAAGGTTTACAGGGGTATACAAGGATATACTAGGGTATTAAAGGGTATACTAGGGTATACAATGGTATGCTAGCGTATACAAGGGTATACTAGGGCATACAAGGGTATACTAGGGTATAAAAGAGTATACTAGGGTTTAAAAGGGTATGCAAGGGTTAACAATAGTATATTAAGGTATACAAGGGTCTACTAGGGTTTACAAGGGTATACTAGGGTATACAAGGGTACGTTAGGGTTTACAATGGTATGCTAATGTTAACAAGAGTATACTAGGGTTTACAAGGGTATACTAGGGTGTAGAAGGATATACCAGGGTTCACAAAGGAATACTAGGCTATAATAGGGTAGAGTAGGGTTTACAAGGGTATACATGGGTATACAAGGGTATACTATGGTTTACATGGCTATACAGGGGTATACTAGGGTATAGAAGGATATACCAGGGTTTACAAGGGTATACTAGGGTATACATGGGTATACTAGGGTATACTAGGGTTTACATGAGTATACAAGGATTTACAAGGATATGCTAGGGCTTACAAGGAGATACTAGGGTATTAAAGGGTATACTAGGGTATACAATGGTATTCTAGGGTATACAAGGGTATACTAGGGCATACAAGGGTATACTAGGGTTTACAATGTTATACTAGGGTTTACAATGGTATGCTAGAGTTAACAATGGTATACTAGGGTATACAAGGGTCTACTAGGGTATACAAGGGTATACTAGGGTATACAAGGGTATACTAGGGTTTACAATGGTATATTACGGCTTACCATTGTATGCTAGGGTTAACAATGGTATACTAGGGTATAAAAGTGTCTACTAGGGTATACAAGGGTATACTAGGGTATACAAGGGTGCGCTAGGGCTTACAATGGTATGCTAGGTTTTACAAGAGTATACTAGTGTTTACAAGGGTATACTAGGGTATACAAGGATATACCAGGGTTTACAAGGGTATACTAGGGTATACAAGGGTATACTAGGGTTTACAAGGATATACATAAAAGGGTATACTATGGTTTACAAAGGTATACAGGGGTATACAGGGGCATACTAGGGTTTACAAGGGTGTGCTAGGGTTTACAAGGGCATACTGTTGTTTACAAGAGTATGCTAGGATTAACTAGGGTATAGTACGGTTTACAAGGGTATACAGGGGTATAAAGGGGTATGCTAGGGTTTACAATGGTATGCTAGGGTTTACAAGAGTATACTAGGGTTTACAAGGGTACACTAGGGTATAAAAGGATATACCAGTGTTTACAAGGGTATACTAGGGTATACAAGGGTATGCTAGGGTATACTAGGGTTTAAAGGAGTAAACTAGTGTTACAAGGATATGCTCGGGTGTACAAGGATATAATAGGGTATACAAGGGTATACTAGGGTATACAAATGTATGCTAGGGTATACAAGGGTATACTAGTGTATAAAATGGTATATTAGGGTTTACAATGGTATACTAAGGTTTACAATGGTTTGCTAGGGTTAACAATTGTATACTAGGGTATACAACGGTCTACTAGTGTATACAAGGGTATGCTAGGGTCTACTAGGGTATACAAGGGTACGCTAGGGTTTACAATGGTATGCTAGGGATTACAAGAGTATACTAGGGTTTCCAACGGTATACTAGGGTAGAGAAGGATATACCAGGGTTTACAAGGGTATACTATGGTATACACGGGTATACTAAGGTTTACAAAGATATTCTGGGGTTTACAAGGGTATACTAGTGTTTACAAGGGTATACTTGAGTATACAAGAGTACACCAAGGTATACAAGTCTACGTTAGGGTTTACGATGGTATGTAACGGTTTACAAGAGTATACTTGGGTTTACAAGGGTATACTAGGGTATAGAAGTATATTCCAGGGTTTAAAAGGGTATACTAAGGTATACAAGGGTATACTATGGTTTACAAAGGTATACAGGGGTACGCTAGGGTTTACAATTGTATTCTAGGTTTTACAAGAGCATACTGGGGTTTAAAAAGGGATACTAGGGTATAGAAGAATATACAGGGTTTACAAGGGTATACTAGGGTATGCAAGGGTATGCTAGGGTATACTAGTGTTCTGAAGAGTATACTAAGGTTTACAAGGATATGCTAGGGTTTACAAGGATATACTAGGGTATACAAAGGTATACTAGGGTATAAAACGGTATACTAGGGTTTACGATGGTATACTAGGGTTTAAAATGGTATGCTAGGGTTAACAATGGTATACTAGGGTATACAAAGGTGTACTAGGGTATACAAGGGTACACTAAGGTTTACAATAGTATGATAGGGTTTAGAAGAGTATACTAGGGTTTATAAGGGTACACTAGGGTATAAAAAGATATACCAGGGTTTACAAGGGTATACTATGGGTATACAAGTGTATAATAGGGTTTTCACTGGTATGCTAGGGTTAACAATGGTATACTAGGGTGTACAAGGGTCTACTAGGGTATGCAAGGGTATGCTAGGGTCTACTAGGGTATACAAGGGTACGCTAGGGTTTACAATGGTATGCTAGGGATGACAAGAGTATACTAGGGTTTCCAAGGGTATACTAGGGAAGAGAAGGATATACCAGGGTTTAAAAGGGTATACTAGGGTATAAAAGGGTATACTAGGGTATACAAGGGCATACTAGGGTTTACAAAGGTATGCTAGGGTTAACAATGGTATGCTAGAGTTTACAACAGTATACTAGGGTTTACAAGGGTATACTAGGGTATAGAAGGATATACCAGGGCTTACAAGGGTATACTAGGGTATACAAAGGTATATTAGGGTTTACAAGGGTACACATGGGTATACAAGGGTATACTATGGTTTACAAGGGTATAGAGGGGTACACTAGGGTTTACAATTGTATCCTAGGGTTTACAACAGTATACTAGGGTTTACAAGGGTATACTAAGGTATAGAAGAATATACCAGGGTTTACAAGGGTATACTAGGGTATGCAAGGGTATGCTAGGGTATACTAGTGTTCTTAAGAGTATACTAGGGTTTACAAGGATAGGCTAGGGTTTACAAGGATATACTAGGGTATACAAAGGTATACTAGGGTATACAATGGTATGCTAGGGTATACAAGGGTATACTAGGGTAAAAAACGATATACTAGGGTTTACAATGGTATACTAGGGTTTACAATGGTATGCTATGGTTAACAATGGTATACTAGGGTATACAATTGTCTACTAGGGTATACAAGGTCATACTAGGTTTTACAAAGGTACGCTAGGGCTTACAATGGTACACGAGGGTATAGAAGGATATATCAGGGTTTACAAGGGTATACTAGGGTACACAATGGTATACTAGGGTTTACAAGGGTATACATGCGTATACAAGGGTATACTTTGGTTTACAAGGGTATACAGCGGTATACTAGGGTTAACAAGAGTATACTAGGGTTTAAGAGGATATGTTTGGGTTTACAAGGATATATTAGGGTATACAAGGGTACACTAGTATATACAATGGTATGCAAGGGTATAAGAGGGTATACCAGGGTATACAAGGGTATACTAGGGTATAAAACGATATACTAGGGTTTACAATGGTATACTAGGGTTTTCACATGTATGCTAGGGTTAACAATAGTATACTAGAGTATACAAGGGTATACTAGGGTATACAAGGGTACCCAAAGGTTTACAATGGTATGCTAGGGTTTACAAGAGTATACTAGGGTTTACAAGGGTATAATAGGGTATAGAAGGATATACCAGGGTTTACAAGGGTACCGTAGAGTATGCAAGGGTATAGTAGGGTTTACAATGGGTTACAAGGGTATACAGGGGTATACTATGGTTTACATGGGTATACAGGGGTATACAGGGGTACGCTAGGGTTTACAATGGTATGCTAGGGTTTCCAAGAGTATACTAGGGTTTACAAGGGTATACTAGTGTATAGAAGGATATACCACGGTTTACAAGGGTATACTAGCGTATACAAGGGTATGCTAGGGTATACTAGGGTTTACAAGAGTATACTAGGGTTTAGGAGGATATGCTAGGGCTTACAAGGATATACTAGGGTAAAAAAGGGTATACTAGGGTATACAATGGTATGCTAGGGTATACAAGGGTATTCTAGGGCATACAAGGGCATAGTAGGGTTTACAATGGTTTACTAGGGTTTACAATGGTATACTAGGGTATACAAGGGAACGCTAGGGTTTAAAACGGTATGCTAGGGTTTACTAGAGTATACTAGGGTATACAAGGGTATACTAGGGTCTACAATGGTATACTAGGGCTTACCATTGTATGCTAAGGTTAACAATGGTATACTACGGTATACAAGACTCTTCTAGGGTATACAACGGTATACTAGGGTATAAAAGGGTACGCTAGGGTTTAAAATGGTATGCTAAGGTTTAGAAGAGTATACTAGGGTTTACAAGGGTATACTAGGGTATAAAACGATAAACCAGGGCTTACAAGGGTATACTAGGGTATACAAGGGTATACTAGGGTTTACAATGGTATGCTAAGGTTAACAATGGTATACTAGGGTATACAAGGGTCTACTAGGGTTTACAAGGGTATACTAGGGTATACAAGGGTACGCTAGGGTTTACAATGGTATGCTAGGCTTTAAAAGAGTATACTAGGGTTTACAAGGGTATACTAGTGTATAGAAGGATATACCAGGGATTACAAGGGTATACTAGCGTATACAAGGGTATACTAGGGTATACTAGGGTTTATAAGAGTATACTAGGGTTGAGGAAGATATGCTAGGGCTTACAAGGATATACTAGGGTAAAAAAGGGTATACTAGGGTATACAATGGTATGCTAGGGTATACAAGGGTATACTAGGGCATACAAGGGCATAGTAGGGTTTACAATGGTTTACTAGGGTTTACAATTGTATACTAGGGTATACGAGGGTCTACTAGGGTATACAAGGGAACGCTAGGGTTGAAAATGGTATGCTAGGGTTTACTAGAGTATACTAGGGTTTACAAGGGTATACTAAGGTGTACAAGGGTATACAAGGGTTTACAAGGGTATACATGTGTATAGAAAGGTATACTATGGTTTACAAAGGTATACAAAGGTATACTAGGGTATACTATGGTTTATAATGGTATGCTACGATTAACAATGGTATACTAGGGTATATAAGGGCCTACTAGGGTATGCTAGGGTATACTAGGGTATACCAAAGTATGCTAGGGTTTACAATAGTATGCTAAGGTTTCCAGGAGTATACTAGGGTTTACAAGGGTATAGAAGGATATACTGGGATTCTCAAGGGTATAGAAGGGTATACTACGGTTTACAAGAGTACACATGATTTACAAGGTATACAGGGGTATACAAGGGTATACTAGGGTTTACAAAGGTATGCTAGAGCTTACAAGGGTTTACTAGGGTATACAAGGGTATACTAGGGTTTACAATGGTATACTAGGGCTTACCATTGTATGCTAAGGTTAACAATGGTATACTAGGCTTTAAAAGAGTATACTAGGGTTTACAAGGGTATACTAGTTTATAGAAGGATATACCAGGGCTTACAAGGGTATACTAGGGTATACAAGGGTATACTAGGGTTTACAATGGTATGCTAAGGTTAACAATGGTATACTAGGGTATACAAGGGTCTACTAGGGTTTACAAGGGTATACTAGGGTATACAAGGGTACGCTAGGGTTTACAATGGTATGCTAGGCTTTAAAAGAGTATACTAGGGTTTACAAGGGTATACTAGTTTATAGAAGGATATACCAGGGTTAACAAGGGTATACTAGGGTATACAATGGTATACTAGAGCTTACAAGGGTATACATGGGTATACAAGGGTATACTATGGCTTACAAGGGTATACAGGGGTATACAGAGGTACACTAGGGTTTACAATGGTATGCTAGGGCTTACAAGAGTATACTAGGGTTTACAAGGGTATACTAGGGTATAGAAGGATATACTAGGGTTTACAAGGGTATACAAGGACATACAAGAGTATGCTAGGGTATACTAGGGTTTACAAGGGTATACTAATGTTTACAAGGATATACTAGGATATACAAGGGTATACAAGGGTATACATTGGTATGCTAAGGTATACAAGGGTATACTAGGGTTTACAATGGTATACTAGGGTTTACAATGGTATGGTAGGTTTAACAATGATATACTAGGGTATACAAGGGTCTACTAGGGAATACAACGGTATACAGGGGTGCGCTAGGGTTTACAATGGTATGCTAGGGTTTAAGAGAGTATCCTAGGGTTTAGAAGGGTATACTAGGGTATAGAAGGATATACCAGGGTATACAAGGGTATAGTAGGGTTTACAAGGGTATACATGGGTATACAAGGGTATACTATGGTTTACAAGGGTATAGAGGGGGATACAGGGGTATAAAAGGGTTTACAAGGGTATGCTTGGGTTTACAAAGGTATTAGGGTTTCCAAGAGTATGCTAGGATTTACAAGGGTATGCTAGGGTCTACAAGGGTATGCTAAGATTTACAGGGGTATACTAGGGTTTACAAGGGTATACTACGGTTTACAAGAGTGTATTATGGCTTACAAGGGTATGCTAGGTTATGTTAGGGTTCGCAAAGGTATACTAAGGTTTAGAAGGGTATATTAGGGTATACTAAGGTTTACAAGGGTATGCTAGGGTTTACAAGGGTATGCAAGGGCTTACAAGGGTATACTAATGTTTACAAGGGTATCCTAGGGCTTACAAGGGTATGATAGGGTTTACAAGGGTATGCTAGGGTTTGCAAGGGTATGCTAGGTTATACAAAAGTATGCTAGGGTATACTAAAGCTTACAAGAGTATACTAGGGTTTTCAAAGATATGCTAGGGTTTACAAAAGTATGCTAGGGCTTACAATGGGTACTAGGGTTTACAAGGGTATACTAGGGTATACAAGGATATACTAGGGTATACAATGGTTTCCTAGGGTATACAAGGGTGTACTAGTGTAAAAAAGGGTATACTAGGAATTACAATGGTTTGCTAGGGTTAACAATGGTATACTAGGGTGTACAAGGGTCTACTAGGGTATGCAAGGGTATGCTAGGGTCTACTAGGGTATACAAGGGTATGCTAGGGGTTACAATGGTATACTAGGGTTTACAAGGGTATACTAGGAATTATAATGGCATGGTAGGGCTAACAATGGTACACTAGCGTATACAAGGGCCTATTAGGGTATACAAGGGTATACTATGGTATACAAAGGTATGCTAGGGCTTACAATGGTATAGTAAGGTTTACAAGAGTATACTAGGGTTTACAAGGGTATAATAGGGTATAAAAGGATAAACAAAGGTTTACAAGGGTATACAAAGGTACACTACGGTTTAGAAGAGTACACTAGAATTTACAAGTTTTACAGGGGTATACAACGGTATTCTAGGGTTTACAAGGGTATACTACGGTTTACAAGGATATACTAGGGTTTACAAGGGTATGCTAGGGCTTACAAGGGTTTACTAGGGTATACAAGGGTATAGTAGGGTTTACAAGGGTATGCTAGAGTTATACAAGAGTATGCTAGGATTTACAAGGGTATACTAGGGTATACTAGGGTATACAAGGGTACGCTAGGGTTTACAATGGTATGCTAGGGTTTACAAGAGTGTACTAGGGTTTACAAGGGTATACTAGGGTATAGAAGGATATATCAGGGTTTACAAGGGTATACTAGGATATACAAAAGTATACTAGGATTTACAAGGGTATACATGGGTATACCAGGGTATACTTTGGTTTACAAGGGTATAGAGGGGGATAAAGGGGTATACTAGGCTTCACAAGGGAATGCTTGGGTTTACAACGGTACACTAGGGTCTACAAGGGTATTCTAAGATTAACAGGGGTATAGTAGGGTTTACAAGGGTATACTACGGTTTACAAGAGTATATTAGGGCTTACAAGGGTATGCTAGGGTATGCTAGGGTTTGCAAGGGTATACCAAGGTTTACAAGGGTATACTAGGGTATACTAAGGTTTACAAGGGTGTGCTAGGGTGTAGTAGGGCATGCTAGGGCTTACAATGGTATACTAATGTTTACAAGGGTATGCTAGGGTTTACAAGGGTATGCTAAGGTTTACAAGAGTATGCTAGGGTATACAAGAGTATGCTAGGGTATACTAGGGTTTACAAGAGTATACTAGGGTTTACAAGGAGATTCTAGGGTTTACAAGGGTATGCTAGGGCTTACAATGGTATACTAGGGTTTACAAGGGTATACTAGGGTATACAAGGATATACTAGGGTATATTACGGTATACTAGGGTATAAAATGGTATGCTAGGGTATACAAGGGTATACTAGGAATTATAATGGCATGGTAGGGTTAACAATGGTATACTAGGGTATACAAGGGCCTATTAGGGTATACAAGGGTATACTAGGGTATACAAAGGTATTCTAGGGCTTACAATGGTATAGTAAGGTTTACAAGAGTATACTAGGGATTACAAGGGTATAATAGGGAATAAAAGGATAAACAAAGGTTTACAAGGGTATACAAGGGTATACTACGGTTTAGAAGAGTACACTAGAATTTACAAGGTTTACAGGGGTATACAAGGGTATTCTAGGGTTTACAAGGGTATACTACGGTTTACAAGGATATACTAGGGTTTACAAGGGTATGCTAGGGCTTACAAGGGTTTACTAGGGTATACAAGGGTATACTAGGGTTTACAAGGGTATGCTAGAGTTATACCAGAGTATGCTAGGATTTACAAGGGTATACTAGGGTATACAAGGGTCTACGAGGGTATACATGGGTATACTAGGATATACAAGGGTACGCTAGGGTTTACAATGGTATGCTAGGGTTTACAAGAGTATACTAGGGTTTACAAGGGTATACTAGGGTATAGAAGGATATATCAGGGTTTACAAGGGTATACTAGGATATACAAAAGTATACTAGGGTTTACAAGGGTATACATGGGTAGACAAGGGTATACTATGGTTTACAAGGGTATAGAGGGGGATAAAGGGGTATACTAGGCTTCACAAGGGAATGCTTGGCTTTACAAGGATATACTAGGGTGTACAAGGGTATGCTAGGGCTTACAAGGGTTTACTAGGGTTTCCAATGGTATGCTAGAGTTAACAATGGTTTACTAGGGTATACAAGGGTCTACTAGGGTATACAAGGGTATACTAGGGTATACAAGGGTACGCTAGGGTTTAAAATGGTATGCTAGGGTTTACAATAGTATACTAGGGTTTACAAGGGTATACTAAGGTGTACAAGGGTATACTAGGGTTTACAAGGGTATACATCGATATACAAAGGTATACTATGGTTTACAAAGGTATACAGGGCTATACTAGGGTTTATATTGGCATGCTAGGATTAACAATGGTATACTAGGGTATACAAGGGCCTACAGGGTATACAAGGGTATACTAGAGTATGCCAAGGTATGCTAGGGTTTACAATGGTATGCTAAGGTTTACAGGAGTCTACTAGGGTTTACAAGGGTTTACTAGGGTATAGAAGGATATACTGGGGTTTACAAGAGTATAGAAGGGTATACTACGGTTTACAAGAGTACACTAGGGTTTACAAGGTGTACAGGGGTATACAAGGGTATACTAGGGTTTACAAGGGTATACTGGGGTTTACAAGGGTATAGTACGGTTTACACGCGTGTACTAGGGTTTACAAGGATATGCTAGGGCTTACAAGGGTTTACTAGGGTATACAAGGGTATAGTAGGGTTTACAAGGGTATGCTAGAGTTATACAAGAGTATGCTAGGATTTACAAGGGTATAGTAGGGTTTACAAGGGTATACTAGGGCTTATAAGGCTATGCTAGGGTATGCCAGGGCTTGCAAGGGTATACTAGGGTATACAAGGGTATAGTAGGGTTTACAAGGGTATGCTAGAGTTATACAAGAGTATGCCAGGATTTACAAGAGTATAGAAGGATTTACAAGGGTATACTCCGGTTTACAAGCCTATACTAGGGCTTACAAGGGTATGCTAGCGTATGCTAGGGTTTGCAAGGGTATACTAAGGTTTACAAGGGTATGCTAGGGTATAAAAAGGTTTACAAGGGTATGTTAGGGTTTACAAGGTTACACTAGAGTTTACAAGGATATGCTAGAGTTTACAAGGATATACCAGGGTAAACAAGGGTATACGAGGGTTTACAATGGTATACTAGGATTTACAATGGTATGCTACGGTTAACAATGGTATGCTAGGGTATACGAAGGTCTACTATGGTATACAACAGTATACAAGGGTTCGATAGGGTTTACAATGGTATCCTAGGGTTTACAAGAGTATACTTCGGGTTTACAAGGGTATACTAAGGTATAAAAGGATATACCAGGGTTTAGAAGGGTATACTAAAGTATACAAGGGTATGGTAGGGTATACTAGGGTTTTCAAGAGTATACTAGTGTTTTGAAGGATATGCTAAGGTTTAAAAGGATATACTACGGTATACAAGGGTATACTAGGGTATACAACGGTATACTAAGGTATACAAGAGTACACTAGCGTTTGCAAGGGTTTGCTAGGGTATAGAAGGATATACTAGGGTTTACCAGGGTATACAAGGTTATACTACGGTTTACAAGAGTACACTAGGGTTAACAACGTATACAGGGGTATACAAGGGTATACTAAGGTTTACAACGGTATACTAGGGTTTACAAGGGGATACCACGGTTTACACGGGTATACTAAGGTTAACAAGGGTATGCTAGAGTTATAAAAGAGTATGCTACGATTTACAAGGGTATAGTAGGGTTTACAAGGGTATGCTAGAGTTATAAAAGAGTATGCCACGATTTACAAGGGTATAGTAGGGTTTACAAGGGTACAGTACGGTTTACAAGGGTATACTAGGGCTTCCAAGGGTATGCTAGGGTATGCTAGGGTTTTCAAGGGTATACTAAGGTTTACAAGGGTATACTAGGGAATACTAAGGTTTACAAGGGTATGCTAGGGTTTACAAGGGTATGCTAGGGCTTACGAGGGTATACTAAGGGGATTACAAGGGTATGCTAGGGTTTAAAAGGGTATGCTAGGTTTTACAATGGTATGATAAGGTATAAAAGGGTATGCTAGGGTATACTAGGGTTTACAAGAGTATACTAGGGTTTACAAGGATATGCTAGGGTTTAAAAGGATATACTAGGGTACACAAGGGTATACTAGGGTATACAATGGTATGCTAGGGTATACAAGGGTATACTAGGGTATAGAAGGATATACTAAGGTTTATAGGGGAAAAAGGGTATACTACGGTTTAGAAAAGTACACTAGGGTTTACAAGGTAGACAGGGGGATACAAGGGTATACTAGGGTTTACAAGGGTATACTAGGGTTTACAAGGGTATACTACGGATTACACGGGTATAGTAGGGTTTACAATGGTATGCTAGGGCTGACAAGGGTTTACTAGGGTATACAAGGGTACACTAGGGTTAACAAGGGTATGCTAGAGTTATACAAGAGTATGCTAGGATTTACAAGGGTATAGTAGGGTTTACAAGGGTATACTACGGTTTAAAAGGGTATACTAGGGCTTACAAGGGTATGCTAGGGTATGCTAGGGTTTGCAAGAGTATACTAGGGTTTACAAGGGTATGCTACGGTTTACAAGCGTATACCAGGGCTTACAAGGGTATGCTAGGGTATGCTAGGGTTTTCAAGGGTATACTAGGGTTCACAAGGGTTTGCTAGGATTTACAAGGGCATAGTAGGGTTCACAACGATATACAACGGCTTACAAGGGTATACTGGGGCTTACAAGGGTATGCTAGGGTATATTAAGGTTTACCAGGGTAGACTAGGGTATACTAACGTTTACAAGGGTATGCTAAGGTTTACAAGGGTACGTTAGGGCTTACAAGGGTATACTAGGGTTTACAAGGGTATGCTATGGTTTACAAGGGTATGCTAAGGTATACAAGGGTATGCTAGGGTATACTAGGGTTTACAAGAGTATACTAGGGTTTACAAGGGTATTCTAGGGTGTACAAGGATATACCAGGGATTAAAAGGGTATACTAGGGTATACAAGGGTTTACTAGGGTTTACTATGGTATGCTAGGGTTAACAATGGTATACTAGGATATACCAGGGTTTACTAGGGTATACAAGGGTTTACTAGGGTATACAAGGGTATACTAGGGTATACAAGGGTACGCTAGGGTTTAAAATGGTATGCTAAGGTTTACAAGGGTATACTAGAGAATAGAAGGATATACCAGGGTTAACAAGGGTATACTAGTGTTTACAAGGGTATACATGGGTATACAAGGGTATACTATGGTTTACAAGGGTATACAGGGTTATAGAGGGGTACACTAGGGTTTACAATGGTATGCTAGGGTTTACAAGAGTATACTAGGGTTTACAAGGGTATACTAAGGTATAGAAGGATATACCAGGGTTTACAAGGGTATACTAGGATATACAAGGGTATACTAGGGTTTACAAGGGTATAGATTGGGATAAAGGGGTATACTAGGCTTTACAAGGGAATGCTTGGGTTTACAACGGTATACTAGGGTCTACAAGGGTATGCTAAGATTTACAGGGGTATAGTAGGGTTTACAAGGGTATACTACGGTTTGCAAGAGTATATTAGGGCTTACAAGGGTATGCTAGGGTATGCTAGGGTTTGCAAGGGTATACCAAGGTTTACAAGGGTATACTAGGGTATACAAGGGTATACATTGGTATGCTAGGGTATACAAGAGTATACTAGGGTTTACAATGGTATACTAGGGTTTACAATGGTATGCTAGGTTTAACAATGATAAACTAGGGTATACAAGAGTCTACGAGGGTATACAAGGGTATACTAGGGTATACAAAGGTACGCTAGGGTTTACAAAGGTATGCTAGGGTTTAAAAGGTTATACTAGGGTTTACAAGGGTATACTAGGGTATAGAAGGATATATCAGGGTTTACAAGGGTATACTAGGATATACAAGGGTATACTAGGGTTTACAAGGGTATAGATTGGGATAAAGGGGTATACTAGGCTTTACAAGGGAATGCTTGGGTTTACAACGGTATACTAGGGTCTACAAGGGTATGCTAAGATTTACAGGGGTATAGTAGGGTTTACAAAGGTATACTACGGTTTGCAAGAGTATATTAGGGCTTACAAGGGTATGCTAGGGTATGCTAGGGTTTGCAAGGGTATACCAAGGTTTACAAGGGAATACTAGGGTATACTAAGGTTTACAAGGGTATGCTAGGGTGTACTAGGGCATGCTAGGGCTTACAAGGGTATACTAATGTTTACAAGGGTATGCTAGGGTTTACAAGGGTATGCTAAGGTTTACAAGGGTATGCTAGAGTATACCAGAGTATGCTAGGGTATACTAGGGTTTACAAGAGTATACTAGGGTTTACAAGGATATTCTAGGGTTTACAAGGGTATGCTAGGGGTTACAATGGTATACTAGGGTTTACAAGGGTATAATAGGGTATACAAGGATATACTAGGGTATATTAGCGTATACTAGGGTATAAAATGGTATGCTAGGGTATACAAGGGTATACTAGGAATTATAATGGCATGGTAGGGTTAACAATGGTATACTAGCGTATACAAGGGCCTATTAGGGTATACAAGGGTATACTATGGTATACAAAGGTATGCTATTGCTTACAATGGTATAGTAAGGTTTACAAGAGTATACTAGGGTTTACAAGGGTATAATAGGGTATAAAAGGATAAACAAAGGTTTACAAGGGTATACAAGGGTACACTACGGTTTAGAAGAGTACACTAGAATTTACAAGTTTTACAGGGGTATACAAGGGTATTCTAGGGTTTACAAGGGTATACTACGGTTTACAAGGATATACTAGGGTTTACAAGGGTATGCTAGGGCTTACAAGGGTTTACTAGGGTATACAAGGGTATAGTAGGGTTTACAAGGGTATGCTAGAGTTATACAAGAGTATGCTAGGATTTACAAGGGTATACTAGGGTATACAAGGGTCTACGAGGGTATACATGGGTATACTAGGGTATACAAGGGTATGCTAGGGTTTACAATGGTATGCTAGGGTTTACAAGAGTATACTAGGGTTTACAAGGGTATGCTAGGGTATAGAAGGATATATCAGGGTTTACAAGGGTATACTAGGATATACAAAAGTATACTAGGGTTTACAAGGGTATATATGGGTATACAAGGGTATACTATGGTTTATAAGGGTATAGAGGGGGATAAAGGGGTATACTAGGCTTCACAAGGGAATGGTTGGGTTTACAACGGTATACTAAGGTCTACAAGGGTATGCTAAGATTTACAGGGGTATAGTAGGGTTTACAAGGGTATACTACGGTTTACAAGAGTATATTAGGGCTTACAAGGGTATGCTAGGGTATGCGAGGGTTTGCAAGGGTATACCAAGGTTTACAAGGGTATACTAGGGTATACTAAGGTTTACAAGGGTATGCTAGGGTGTAGTAGGGCATTCTAGGGCTTACAAGGGTATACTAATGTTTACAAGGGTATGCTAGGGTTTACAAGGGTATGCTAAGGTTTACAAGGGTATGTTAGGGTATACAAGAGTATGCTAGGGTATACTAGGGTTTACAAGAGTATACTAGGGTTTACAAGGAGATTCTACGGTTTACAAGGGTATGCTAGGGCTTACAATGGTATACTAGGGTTTACAAGGGTATACTAGGGTATAGAAAGATATACTAGGGTATATTAGGGTATACTAGGGTATAAAATGGTATGCCAGGGTATACAAGGGTATACTAGGAATTATAATGGCATGGTAGGGTTAACAATGGTATACTAGGGTATACAAGGGCCTATTAGGGTATACAAGGGTATACTAGGGTATACAAAGGTATGCTATTGCTTACAATGGTATAGTAAGATTTACAAGAGTATGCTAGGGTTTACAAGGGTATAATAGGGAATAAAAGGATAAACAAAGGTTTACAAGGGTATACAAGGGTGTACTACGGTTTAGAAGAGTACACTAGAATTTACAAGGTTTACAGGGGTATACAAGGGTATACTAGGGTTTACAAGGGTATACTACGGTTTACAAGGATATACTAGGGTTTAGAAGGGTATGCTAGGGCTTACAGGGGTTTACTAGGGTATACAAGGGTATACTAGGGTTTACAAGGGTATGCTAGAGTTATACAAGAGTATGCTAAGATTTACAAGGGTATAGTAGGGTTTACTAGGGTATACTACGGTTTACAAGGGTATACTAGGGCTTACAAGAGTATGCTAGGGTATTGTGGGTTTGGAAGGGTATACTAAGGTTTACAAGGATATACTAGGGTATACTAAGGTTTACAAGGGTATGCTGGGGTTTACAAGGGTGTGCTAGGGCTTACAAGGGTATACTAGGGTTTACAAGGGTATGCTAGGGTTCACAAGGGTATGCTAGGGTTTACAAGGGTATGTTAGGGTTTAGAAGGGTATGCTGAGGTATCCAAGGGTATGCTAGGGTATACTAGGGTTTACAAGAGTATACTAGGGTTTACAAGGATATGCTAGGGTTTACAAGGATATACTAGGGTATACAAGTGTATACTAGGTTATACAATGGTATGCTAGGGTATACAAAGGTATACTAGGGTATACAAAGTTATACTAGGGTTGACAATGGTATACTAGGGTTTACATTGGTATGCTTGGTTTAACAATGGTATACTAGGGTATAGAAGGATATACCAGGGTTTACAAGGGTATACTAGGGTATACAAGTGTATACTAGGTTATACAATTATACGCTAGGGTATACAAGTGTATACTAGGGTATACAAGGGTATGCTAGGGTTTACAAGAGTATACTAGGGTTTACAAGGGTATACTAGGGTGTAGAAGAATATACGAGGGTTAACAAGGGTATACTAGGGTATACAAGGGTATACTAGGGTTTACAATGGTATGCTAGGGTTAACATTGTATACTAGGGTATACAAGGATCTACTAGGGTATACAAGGGTATACTAGGGTATGGAAGGGTACGCTATGGTTTACAATGGTATGCTAGGATTTACAAGAGTATACTAGGGTTTACAAGGGTATACTAGGGTATAGAAGGATATACAAGGGTTTACAAGGGTGAACTAGGGTATACAAGGGTATACTATGGTTTACAAGGGTATACAGGGGTATACAGGGGTACGCTAGGGTTTACAATAGTAAGCTAGGGTTTACAAGAGTACACTAGGGTTTACACGGGTATACTAGGGTATAAAAGGATTTATTAGGGTTTACAAGTGTATACTAGGGTATAAAGGGGTATGCTAGCGTAGACTAGGGTTAACAAGAGTATACTAGGGTTTACAAGGATATGCTCAGGTTTACAAGGATATACTAGAGTATACCAGGGTATACTAGGGTATACAATGGTATGCTAGGGTTAACAATGGTATACTAGGGTATACAAGGATCTACTAGGGTATACAAGGGTATACTAGGGTATGGAAGGGTACGCCAGGGTTTACAATGGTATGATAGGATTTACAAAAGTAGACTAGGGTTTACAAATGTATACTAGGGTATAGAAGGGTATACATGGGTATACAAGGGTATACTATGGTTTACAAGGGTGTACAGGGGTATACAGGGGTACGCTAGGGTTTACAATAGTAAGCTAGGGTTTACAAGAGTACACTAGGGTTAACAGGGGTATACTAGGCTATAAAAGGATTTACCACGGTTTACAAGTGTATACTAGGGTATAAAGGGCTATGCTAGCGTATACTAGGGTTAACAAGAGTATACTAGGGTTAACAAGGATATGCTAAGGTTTACAAGGATATACTAATGTATACCAGGGTATACTAGGATATACAATGGTATGCTAGGGTTAACAATGGTATACTAGGGTATACAAGGATCTACTAGGGTATACAAGGGTATACTAGGGTATAGAAGGGTACGCTAGGGTTTACAATGGTATGCTAGGATTTACAAGAGTATACTAGGGTTTAGAAGGGTATACTAGGGTATAGAAGGATATACCAGGGTTTACAAGGGTATACTAGGGTATCCAAGGGTATACTAGGGTTTACAAGGGTATACATCGGTATACAAGGGTATACTATGGTTTACAAGGGTATACAGGGGTACACAGGGGTACGCTAGGGTTTACAATAGTAAGCTAGGGTTTACAAGAGTATACTAGGGTTTACAGGGGTATACTAGGGTATAAAAGGATTTACCAGGGTTTACAAGTGTATACCAAGGTATAAAAGGGGTATGCTAGCGTATACTAGGGTTAACAGGACTATACTAGGGTTTACAAGGATTTGCTAGGGTTTACAAGGCTATACTAGGGTATACCAGGGTATACTAGGGTTTAAAATGGTTTACTAGTGCTTACAATTGTATGCTAGGGTTAACAATGGTATACTAGGGTATATAAGTGTCTACTAGGGTTTACAAGGGTATACTAGGGTATAGAACGATCAACCAGGGCTTACAAGGGTATACTAGGGTATACAAGGGTATACTAGGGTTTACAATGGTATGCTAAGGTTAACAATGGTATACTAGTGTATACAAAGGTCTACTAGGGTATACAAGGGTATACTAGGGTATACAAGGGTACGCTAGGGTTTACAATGGTATGCTAGGGTTTACAAGAGTATACTAGGGTTTACAAGGGTATACTAGGGTATAGAACGATATACCAGGGTTCACACGGGTATACTAGGCTATACAAGGGTATACTAGGGTTTACAAGGGTATACATGGTTATAAAAGGGTATACTAGGGTATACAAGGATCTACTAGGGTATACAAGGGTATACTAGGGTATGGAAGGGTACGCTATGGTTTACAATGGTATGCTAGGATTTACAAGAGTATACTAGGGTTTACAAGGGTATACTAGGGTATAGAAGGATATACAAAGGTTTACAAGGGTGAACTAGGGTATACAAGGGTATACTATGGTTTACAAGGGTATACAGGGGTATACAGGGGTACGCTAGGGTTTACAATAGTAAGCTAGGGTTTACAAGAGTACACTAGGGTTTACACGGGTATACTAGGGTATAAAAGGATTTATTAGGGTTTACAAGTGTATACTAGGGTATAAAGGGGTATGCTAGCGTAGACTAGGGTTAACAAGAGTATACTAGGGTTTACAAGGATATGCTCAGGTTTACAAGGATATACTAGAGTATACCAGGGTATACTAGGGTATACAATGGTATGCTAGGGTTAACAATGGTATACTAGGGTATACTAGGGTATGGAAGGGTACGCCAGGGTTTACAATGGTATGATAGGATTTACAAAAGTAGACTAGGGTTTACAAATGTATACTAGGGTATAGAAGGGTATACATGGGTATACAAGGGTATACTATGGTTTACAAGGGTGTACAGGGGTATACAGGGGTACGCTAGGGTTTACAATAGTAAGCTAGGGTTTACAAGAGTACACTAGGGTTAACAGGGGTATACTAGGCTATAAAAGGATTTAACACGGTTTACAAGTGTATACTAGGGTATAAAGGGGTATGCTAGCGTATACTAGGGTTAACAAGAGTATACTAGGGTTAACAAGGATATGCTAAGGTTTACAAGGATATACTAATGTATACCAGGGTATACTAGGATATACAATGGTATGCTAGGGTTAACAATGGTATAGTAGGGTATACAAGGATCTACTAGGGTATACAAGGGTATACTAGGGTATAGAAGGGTACGCTAGGGTTTACAATGGTATGCTAGGATTTACAAGAGTATACTAGGGTTTAGAAGGGTATACTAGGGTATAGAAGGATATACCAGGGTTTACAAGGGTATACTAGGGTATCCAAGGGTATACTAGGGTTTACAAGGGTATACATCGGTATACAAGGGTATACTATGGTTTACAAGGGTATACAGGGGTACACAGGGGTACGCTAGGGTTTACAATAGTAAGCTAGGGTTTACAAGAGTATACTAGGGTTTACAGGGGTATACTAGGGTATAAAAGGATTTACCAGGGTTTACAAGTGTATACCAAGGTATAAAAGGGGTATGCTCGCGTATACTAGGGTTAACAGGAGTATACTAGGGTTTACAAGGATTTGCTAGGGTTTACAAGGCTATACTAGGGTATACCAGGGTATACTAGGGTTTAAAATGGTTTACTAGTGCTTACAATTTTATGCTAGGGTTAACAATGGTATACTAGGGTATATAAGTGTCTACTAGGGTTTACAAGGGTATACTAGGGTATAGAACGATCAACCAGGGCTTACAAGGGTATACTAGGGTATACAAGGGTATACTAGGGTTTACAATGGTATGCTAAGGTTAACAATGGTATACTAGTGTATACAAAGGTCTACTAGGGTATACAATGGTATACTAGGGTATACAAGGGTACGCTAGGGTTTACAATGGTATGCTAGGGTTTACAAGAGTATACTAGGGTTTACAAGGGTATACTAGGGTATAGAACGATATACCAGGGTTCACACGGGTATACTAGGCTATACAAGGGTATACTAGGGTTTACAAGGGTATACATGGCTATAAAAGGGTATACTAGGGTATACAAGGATCTACTAGGGTATACAAGGGTATACTAGGGTATGGAAGGGTACGCTATGGTTTACAATGGTATGCTAGGATTTACAAGAGTATACTAGGGTTTACAAGGGTATACTAGGGTATAGAAGGATATACAAGGGTTTACAAGGGTGAACTAGGGTATACAAGGGTATACTATGGTTTACAAGGGTATACAGGGGTATACAGGGGTACGCTAGGGTTTACAAGCGTACACTAGGGTATAGAAGAATATACCAGGGCTTACAAGGGTATACTAGGGTATACAAGGGTATGCAAGGGTTTACAAGAGTATACTAGGGTTTTACAAGGATATGCTAGGGTTTACAAGGATATACTAGGGTTTACAAGGGTATACTAGGGTATACAATGGTATGCTTGGGTATACAAGGCTATACTAAGGTATACAAGGTTATACTAGGGTTTACAATGGTATACTAGGGTTTACAATGGTATGCTAAGGTTAACAATGGTATACTAGGGTATACAAGGGTCTACTAGGGTATACAAGGGTAAGCTAGGGTTTCCAATGGTATGCTAGGGATTACGAGAGTATTCTACGGTTTACAAGGGTATACTAGGTTATAGAAGGATATACCAGGGTTTACAAGGGTATACTAGGGTATACAAGGGTATACTAGGGTTTACAATGGTATGCTGGGGTTAACAATGGTATACTAGGGTATACAAGAATCTACTAGGGTATACAAGGGTATACTAGGGTATACAAGGGCACACTAGGGGATACAAGGGTACGCTAGGGTTTATAATGGTATGGTAGGGTTTACAAGAGTATACTAGGGTTTACAAGGGTATACTAGGGTACAGAAGGATATACAAGGGTTTACAAGGGGTATACTAGGGTATACAAGGGTATACTAGGGTATACAAGGGTACGCTAGTGTTTAAAATGGTATGCTAGAGTTTACAAAAGTATACTAGGGTTTACAAGGGTATACTAGGGTATAGAAGAATAAACCAGGCTTTACAAGGGTATACTAGGGTATACAAGGGTATACTAGAGTTTACAAGGGTATACATTGCTATACAAGGGTATACTATGGTTTACAAGGGTATACAGGGGTATACAGGGGTATACTAGGGTTTACAAGGGTATGCTAGCGTTTAAAAGGGTATACAAGGGTTTACAAGAGTATGTTAGGATTTACAAGGGTATAGTAGGGTTTACAAGGGTATACTACGGTTTACAAGGGTATACTACGGTTTACAAGGGTGTACTAGGGCTTACAAGGGTATGCTAGGGTTTGAAAGGGTATACTAAGGTTAACAAGGGTATACTACGGTATACTAAGGTTTACAAGGGTAAGCTAGGGTTTACAAAGGTATCTAGGGCTTACAAGGGTATACTAGGGTTTACAAGGGTATGCTAGGGTTTACAAGGGTATGCTAGGGTTTAAATGGGTATGCTAGGGTATACTACGGTTTACAAGAGTATACTAGGGTTTACAAGGATGTGGTAGGGTTTACAAGGTTATCCTAGGGCTTATAATGGTATACTAGGGTTTACAAGGGTATACTAGGGTATACAAAGATATACTAGGGTATACAAGGTTATACGAGGGTATACATTGGTATGCAAGGGTATACAAGGGTATACTAGGGTTAAAAATGGCACGGTAGGGTTATCAATGGTATAGTAGGGTATACAATGGCCTACTAGGGTATACAAGGGTATACTAGGGTATAGAAAGGTATGCTAGGGTTTACAATGGTATGCTAAAGTTTACAAGAGTATAGTAGGGTTTACAAGGGTATACTAGGGTATAGAAGGAGATACTAAAGTTTACAAGGGTATACAAGGGTATACTACGGTTTAAAAGAGTACATTAGGGTTTACATGGTATACAGGGGTACACAAGAGTATACTAGGGTTTACAAGGCTATACTAGGGTTAACAAGGGTATTCTACGGTTTACAAGGATTTACTAGGGTATACAAGGGTATACTAGGGTTTACAAGGGTATGTTAGAGTTATACAAGAGTATGCTAGGATTTACAAGGGTATAGTAGGGTTTACAATGGTATACTAGGGATTACAAGGGTATTTTAGGGTATGCTAGGGTTTACAAGGATATACTAGGGTATACAAGTGTATACAAGGTTATACGATAGTACGCTAGGGTATACAAGGGTACACTAGAGTTTACAATGGTATACTAGGGTTTACAATGGTATGCTTGGGTTAACAATGGTATACTAGGGTATACAAGGGTTTACTAGGGTATACAAGGGTACGCTAGGGTTTGCAATGGTACGCTAGGGTTTTCAAGAGTATACTAGGGTTTACAAGGGTATATTAGGGTATAGAAGAACATACCAGGGTTTACAAGGGTATACTAGGGTATACAAGGGTATTCTTTGGTTTACAATGGTATGGTAGGGTTAACAATGGTATACTACGGTATACAAGGGTCTACTAGGGTATACAAGGGTACGCTAGGGTTTACAATGGTATGCTAGGATTTACAAGAGTATACTAGGGTTTACAAGGGTATACTAGGGTATAGAAGGATATACCAGGGTTTACAAGGGTATACTAGGGTATACTAGGGTTTACAAGGGTATACATGGGTATACAAGGGTATACTATGGTTTACAAGGGTATACAGGGGTATACAGGGGTACGATAGGATTTACAATAGTAAGCTAGGGTTTACAACAGTATAGTAAGGTTTACAAGGGTATACTAGGGTATAAAAGGATTTACCAGGGTTTACAAGTGTATACTATGGTATGAAAGGGTATGCTAGGGTATACTAGGGTTTACAAGGATATGCTAGGGTTGACAAGGATATACTAGGGTATACAAGGGTATACTAGGGTTTACAATGGTATGCTAAGGTTAACAATAGTATACTAGGTTATACAAGGGTGTACAAGGGTGTACAAGGATATACCAGGGTATACAAGGGTATACTAGGGTATACAATGGTATGCTAGGGTATAAGAGGGTTTACTAGGGTATACAAGGGTATACTAGGGTTTACAATGGTATACTAGGGCTTACCATTGTATGCTTGGGTTACCAATGGTATACTAGGGTATACAAGGGTCTACTAGGGTATACTAGGGTATACAAGGGTACGCTAGGGTTTACAATGGTATGCTAAGGTTGACAAGAGTATACTAGGGTTTACATGGGTATACTAGGGTATAGAACGAAAAACAAGGGCTTACAAGTGTATACTAGGGTATACAAGGGTATACTAGGGTTTACAATGGTATGCTTAGGTTAACAATAGTATACTAGGTTATACAAGGGTCTAGAAGGGTATACTAGGGTATACAAGAGTACGCTAGGGTTTACAATGGTATGCTAGGGTTTACAAGAGTATAGTAGGGCTTACAACGGTATACTAGGGTATAGAAATATACCAGGGTTTACAAGAGTATACTAGGGAATACAAGGGTATACTAGGGTATAGAAGGGATCGCTAGGGTTTACAATGGTATGCTAGGGTTTACAAGAGTATACTAGGGTTTACAAGGGTATAGTAGGGTATAGAAGGATATACCAGGGTTTACAAGGCTATACTAGGGTATACAAGGGTATACATGGCTTTAAAAGGGTATACTATGGTTTACAA